>NC_067400.1:110489382-110790811 GCF_016432865.1 Antechinus flavipes | reverse complement strand
CTAGTTTCTTGCTACTACAAAAGGCACTGCTACAAACATTTTTCCATGTGTCTCCTTTTCTCTTTATTATAATCTCTTTGGGATACAGAGACACTGTTGGATCAAAGGTATGCACAGTTTGATAGCCCTTTGAGTTAGGCTCTCCTGAATGTTTGGACAAGTTTAAAACTCCACCAACAATGTATTAGTGTCTCAATTTTTTCATATCTTCTCCAACATTCTTCATTATCTTTCCTAGTCATCTTAAATAATCTGAAAGGTGTGTAGTACTAATTCAGAATTGACTTAATTTGTATTTCTCTGATCAATAGTGATTTAGTACATTGATCTAAATGAGTTTGTCTCCAATACATAAAATGCTGAATGTTGGATTTAAATATATGCTACTGGTCATTTTAGTGGAGAATTCACTTATTCCTATGCTCCCTAGTGTATTTAATAGGAATGAGTTTTGGATATTGTCAAATGCTTTTTCTGCATCTGTTGAGATAATCATATCATTTCTGTTAGTTTGGTTATTGATGTAGTCAATTATAATAACAGTTTTCCTAATATTGAACCAGCCCTGCATTCCTAGTATAAATCCTATTTGATCATGGTGTATTATCTTGGAAATAATTTACTGTAGTCTCTTTGTAATTTTTTACTTAAGGTTTTTGCATCAATATTCATTAGGGAAATTGGTCAATAATTTTCTTTCTCTGTTTTGATCCTACCTGATTTAAGTATCAATTACCATAACTATGTCATAAAAATTCTAAGGAATTTAGTAGGACCCCATCCTCCCCTATTTTTCCAAATCATTTTCATAGTCCTGGAATTAATTTTTTTCCCTGAGGCAATTGGGGTTATGTGACTTGCCCAGGGTCACACAGATGGGAATTATGAAATGTCTAAGGCTAGATTTAAACTCAGGTCTTCCTGACTTCAGGATGGATTCTCTATTCCCTGCTCCACCTAGCTGCCCCTGAAATTGATTATTTTTTAAAATGTTTGGTAGAATTCATTTGTAAATTCATCTGGCTCTGGAGATATTTTTTTTCTTAGGGAGTTGATTAATAGATTGTTCAATTTCTTTTTTTTTTTTTTAATGACACTATTTAAGTAATATATTTTTTCCTCTGTTAATCTGGCCATATATAGTTTTGTAAGTATTCATCAATTTTATTTAGATTATCAAATTTATGGGCATATATTTGGGTGAAATACCACCTAAATATTGCTCTAATTTCATTTTCATTGGCAGAGAATTTACCCTTTTCATTTTTAATACTAGCAATTTGATTTTCTTCTTTTTTTTTCCTAATCAGATTTATTAATGGTTATTTATTTTGTTGTTTTTTTTATAATACCAACTCTTAGTTTTGTTTATTAGTTCAATACTGTTTTAATTTCACTTGTATTAATGTCCCTTTTTATTTTCAGACTTTTATATTTACTATTTAATTGATTTTTTTAAATTTGTGCTTTACCTAGCATGTTTAGTTGCATGCCCCAATCATTGATTTTCTCTTTCTCTACTTATGCAAGTAAGCATATAAAGGTATAAAATTTTCCCTTAGGATTTCTTTAGGTATATCCTATAAATTTTGGCATGCTATTTCATTATTTTCATTCTCTTGGATAAAATGATCAATTATTTGTTTGGTTTGTTGTTTGACACACTCATTATTTAAAAAGAGATTATTTACTTTTCGATTAATTTTTTGGCTATTTTTCTATGATGCTTTATTATGCAATTTTTATTGTATCATGATCTGAAAATGATGCATTTACTACTTCTCCTTTTCTGCATTTTATTTTCAAGTTTAAGTGCCCTAATACTTGGTTGTAAAGGGCCACAGATAGTGGGGGAGTTCTGGATAAGGTATAAGACCTTCAGCCCAGAGGGAACCTGCTGACAATGTCTGACTTGGCTCCCCATCTCTCCTAAGAGTTCTAGACCTTCCTGAGAAGTCAGAGAGAGTGAGACCACCTGTGTTCTACTTGAAACAAGGAATACTTACAGTAAAGAGAGGAATTTACATATCAATAGCAGATTGCTTATAGTTAGCACTTGCACAGTGTGATATGGTAATGTAATGGTTCAACAGTTGGCACATGCTCAGTGTGCTGTAGAAATATAATCATAATAAGGTATTTAAAGGCTGAGAGGACCTGAAATAAACAAACTCCATCTTTGACCATCCTCATCACTGCCTTCATCACTGCTCCACTAAGACTAAGGACTTGGGCTAGTTCTGAGGTCTTCCAGAGAGCTAGTCTGGACCGTATATTTTAGCACTCCAGTATGGGGACTCTAGAAAGCACCCTACATTTTGATGTACAACAAGGGGCATAAGAAGCAGCATCCAAGAGTTGTTTGTGAGTAGGATCCTCCCAGAGTTCGTTCAGTAACCGGAAGGGAAGGAAAAGAAAAAGAGACCCAGTAAGACTTTTTTAATCAGGGTGATTAAATGGGCAAAGGGCTGAGGCAGGAGACTGATGAGAGACTTAAATGCCTGACTATAGTCCTCGTCTCTGTTTGAAAGTTTGCCTCCATGATATCTCACAAGATCAACATCTGCTATAGTATTTCACCTTACAACCATCCAGAGGTGATGCTTCTATTCCTCAGTGTGCAGACTCAGATATAGCAAATGCACAAACTTACTGATCATGCTGTGGAGGGAAATATCCATTAAAAAATGAGGAATTGTTAAGGACCATGCCTAGGTGAAGGGGCAGGTCATTTTTCTGAGAGCCTCCACAGCTGTGAATCGTAACACTTGAAGGAGTTGCAAAACATCCTTTACTGACACAGGTGTTGCTTGTGGACTGGGAATGAAATAAATTAAAGGCATAGGGTAGAGAAGAGAGGTCAGACAACTGGTCATTTTCTCAATGGAGAGGTCAGAGAACAGCAACTGCCTCTCAGTCTCCTTGAATCATCATCATCACCTTTTCACATGAAGAGATCCATTCTATAGATCTGAGTTAGACCTCCAGCAGCCACTGGGAGATGACTCCCATATCACAACAGTTGGTCAACTTTTGTGTAGATTCCATGAATTCCTGAATAAAAAGTATATTCCTTTCTGTCCACATTCAATTTTCTCAAGGTCTATATTACCTAACTTTTCTAAAATTCTATTTCTTTAACTTATTTCTTATTTATTTTGTGATTCTATTTATCTAGTTATGACAGAGTAAGTTTGAGAACCCCCCACAAGGATAGTTTTGTTATCTATTTTTTTCTGGTAGCTTTCTTCATTTCTCCTCTAAGAATCTGGATGCCATACAACTTGGTGCATATATGTTTCATATTGATATCATTTCATTATCTACATTACATTACCCTTTATTTAGCAGGATGTTATTTCCTTCCTTATGTCGTTTAATTAGATCTATTTTTGTTTTTGCTTGATCTGAGATAAGCTTTGCTACTTCTGCTTTTGTATTTCAGCTGAAGCATAATTGATTCTGCTCCAGCCTTTTACTTTTACTCTCTTTGTATCACTCTGTTTTAAATGTGTTTCTTATAAACAACATATTTTAGGAATATAGCTTTTAATCCAGCATGTCATCCATTTCTGTTCTAGGAAGGAGTTCATATTCACATTCACAGTTAAAATTATTAACTGTATTTTCTGTTATCTTATTTTCCCCAGATTATTCTTTTCTCTTTCCTTTCCCCCTTTACTTCCTCCCCAGTGTTTTGCTTCTGACTACTACCCACCTCAAACAGCCCTCCCTTTTTATAACCCCTCCACCTTTCTTATGCCTTTTCCCTTCATTTATGCTCTCCCTTCTATTAATCTCCCCATTTCTTTTCTCCTTTCCCTGCTTACTTATCATAGGGTGAGAAAAATTTCTCTGTGAAGCTGAATATGTCTGATATTCTCTCTTTGAGTCAAATCTGATGAGAGTAAGAGTCTTACAATGCTCATCTCCCTCCCTTCTTTCCTTCATTTATAATATGCCTTTTTTGCCTATCCATATGATGTAATTTATTCCATTTTGCCTCCCCTTGCCTCTTCTTCTTCCAGTACACTTTTACACTTCTAGTTTCTTTTTTATATCAACACAATAATGTCCAACTACACCTACATCCTCTAAATATAACCCCAACAAAGACACATTTCTCAAGAGAAAAACACATCATCTTCCCAAATAAGGATGTTCTATTCTTTTTTGGGACTATCCCAATTCAGACTTTCATCACCATTACTACCTGGTAGGCATATTGTTATAATGGTTTACATTCTCTTTCTCTTCCGCTTCATTTTCCCTTAGCTTTCTCCCAGACCATCACACATATTCAAACTCCAATTTTGTCCCTTCTCAATCTAGTTCCTGTAGCAAGGTCAACTGTAAAATATTTTCTACACTTAAAGTCTTTTTCATGTTGTTCTATTGATAACTCTGCCTTAAAAAACCTGGTGATAGAATATTGGTACCATACCACATGCAGCTGAATAAATTTAGATGAAGTCACCCAATTCAACTGATCCACTAGGTTTTCTACAAATTTATGTTATATAATTGCACTTGGGCCTCATTACTGAAAGGATTTTTAATAGTATTTTATTTTTCTAAATATATGTAAAGATTATTTTGAACCTTCATCCTTCTAAAATTTTGTGTTCCAAAATTTTTCCCATTCTCCATTACCTATATTCCTTTCCCAAGGTAGCAAACAATCTGATACAAGTTTAATATGCCCAATTCTTCTAAATAATACATTTTATATTCATCATGCTGCACAAGAAAAATCATATAAAAAGGGAAAATAAAACAAGAGAAAGAAAAAAATACCACAAGCAAACAAACCACATCTAAAAAAAGGTGAAAATTATATCCTTTGATCCACATTCAGTCTTCAAAGTTCTCTCTCTGGATGCACATGATATTTTCTATTACCAATCTATTGGAATTGCCTTGAATCATCTTATTGTTAAAAACAACCAAGTTTGTCAAAGTTCATGATCATATAATCTTTTTATTGCTCTGCACAATGTTCTCTTATTTTGCTTTCTTCATTTAGCATCAATAAGTCTTTTTTTAGGATTTTCTGAAATCAATTTACTTATATTTTTTATAGAACAATAATATTTTATTACATTAATGTATCATAACTTCTTTAGGCATTCTTCAACTGATGGGCACTTACCCAATTTCCAGTTCTTTAGTACTACAAAAAGAGCTGCCACAAATATTTTTGCACATGAGTCCCTTTCTGAATAATCTTTTTTGTGATATAGAGATAGTAGATACACTGCTGAATTAAAGGATATAAACAGTTTCATATCTCTTTGGCCATAGTTCCAAATTTCTCTACACCACAACTCAACCAACAATGCATTAAGATCCCAGTTTTCTCACATCCCCTCCAATATTTACTATTATCTTTTCCTGCCATTTTAGCCAATTTGAGATGTGTGAAGTGGTATCTCAGAGTTGTCTTAATTTACATTTCTCCACAATAGTGATTTAGAGCATTTTTCATATACCTAGAAGTGGCTTTAATTTATCTGAAAATTGATTATTCATATCTTTTTGACCATTTATCAACTGGGCAATGTCTTGTACTTTTACTTCTCACTAGTTAATATTCTATTTATTCCTCACAAAGTCCATTTCAAACCTCTTGTATGATATAGTAGATAAGGTACTGAACTTGGTGTCAATAAAGTCCTGATTTCTAACCCCACCTCAATAACCTAAACTCTTTATGCCTCATTTTTTTTTCAGTTAAAAATGAAGGGTTTAGACTCAGTGAACTTCAACATTTCTTCCAGCCCTAAATTGGTGGTACTATTATTTAACCTATTCAAATTTCAAATATTATTATTTCTTCCACTCTCTGAGCTGATCATAGTACCTCAACATTACTGAATACACAAAGACCATTCATTGTGAGTTCTCTCTTCTCTTAATCTCAAATTCTCCAGAAATCTCTATTCTCATTTCATTTCCTATAGTTACATGTCATCTTGGCAGTGATAACCCCTCTAAATTCACATATATTTCTCTCTCTGTCTCTCTCACACTTTCTCCAATCATTCTCCATTAATTATTTCTTTTATCACTTCCTACAATCATTCTCATATCTTGACCCTTCATTAAAATGGAAATGCTAAAAACTTTCATAAAATGTAATATGATAATATATGTCCAATTTCCTCCTCCTTCTCCCTCCTTCTCTGCTTTCTTTCTCTTCTTCTTCTTCTTCTTCTTCTTCTTCTTCTTCTTCTTCTTCTTCTTCTTCTTCTTCTTCTTCTTCTTCTTCTTCTTCTTTTTCTTCTTCTTCTTCTTCTTCTTCTCTCTCTCTCTCTCTCTCTCTCTCTCTCTCTCTCTCTCTCTCTCATTTTTTCTCTGTGTCTCTCTCCATTTCTGTATCTCTACATATATATGTGTATATATATGTATACGTATACATATATCTTTTTCTTCACAGCCACACTCCTATGAAAAAGCTGCCTATAATTTCTTCCTTTCTCTTTCTCTTCTAAGTAAGTTTAATGCATTGCACTGAAATTTTTTCCTCTAATTGAAACTATACTTCTTATAATTATAATCCTGATTATGATCTTTCAATCTGTTAAATTTATCATTTCATTTTTCCGCAATTACATGTAAACTCAATGGTTTTTAAATTTTGAATTGAAAATTTTCTTCATTCCTCCTTCTTGACCAAGAATCATAGACGAAGAAAGCAATTCAATATACGTTATATATATATGTATTCATGAAATTCATATTTCATTATTAATCATGTTTTGAAAGAAAACATAGACCCCCTCAAAAAAAGCAATCATAAAGAAAATCAAGTAAAAAGAACAAAGTCTGCTTCAATCTATATTCAGGCACCTTTAGTTTTTTTTTTTTTTTTTCTTTTTCCCTCCTTCCCCTCACCCCTTCCCCCAGATGGCAGGTTGACCAATACATGTTAAATATGTTAAAGTATAAGTTAAATGCAATATATGTATACATGTCCAAACAATTAACCATTAGTTCTTTAACTGTGGATGGATAACATTTTTCATCTGAAGTCCTTCAAAGTTGTCATGGACTATTTTATTACTGAGAATAGCTAAGTTATTCACTGCCAATCACCTTATAATATTGCTATTATTTTGTGCATAGTACATTTCATTTTGCATCAGTTCATGGAAGTCTTTCCAAAATTTTCTGAGAATATCCTGATCATCATTTCTTATAGCACAATAATATTCCATTAAAATCACATTACATAATTTCTTCCAACCATTTCCTAATTGAATGGCATTTTTTCCAATTTGTAACTGCTGACCCCAGAAAAGAGCTGCGGTAATTAATTTTTGCCTTTTAAAGAAATCTCTTTCTTGTTATAGACCTCTTAGTGACACTGCTAGGTCAAAGTGGAAGCACAATATTATAGTGCTTTAGGCATAATTTAAAATTACTCTAAAATAATGGTTGAATCAGTTCATATCTCCACCAACAATGCATAAATGTTTCTATTTTTCCACAAGCCTTTCAATCTTGCTTTTTTTTTTTCATCCTATTAGTGAATCTAATAGATTAGTGGTTGTACCTCAGAATCATTCCCATTTGTATTCCTCTAATAAATAGCAATTTAAAAACCATTATCACATGGCTTTAGATAGCTTTGATTACTTTATCTGAAAACTGTTCACATCTCCATTTATCAACTAGAAAAATGTATATATATATATATATATATATATAATTTTGACTTGATTTTCTATTTATTTGAAAAATGAGGTCTTTATCAAAGAAACTTGACTTGAAATATTTTTCCCCTGGAGGCAGATACAAGATGGCAGAGAGTAGACCGGACTTTGCCTGAGCTCTCCCTGGCTTTCCTCAGAATCAACACTAGATCAGCTCTCTAAATGGATTTTAAAGTGACAGAACCCACAAATATTTAGAGTATTTTCCAGCATAAAATGTCTTTTTAAAAAATTAAGGAGGGCAGGTAGGTGGCACTAGCCCTGAAGTCAGGAGGACCTGATTTCAAATCTGTCTCAGACACAATACTTCCTAGCTATGTGACCCTGGGTAAGTCACTTAACTCCAATTGCCTCAGCAAAATAATAATAATCATAATAGTAATAATAATAAATTATTAATTAATTAATCATAAAATATCTTGGAAGGACTTCCAGACATGTCTAACTCAATTGGACAGGAAGAAAATTAGCCCAGTACAGGTGTTGCATGGGGAGGCCCAGAGTAGATAAGTGCAAGATGGGGACCCATCTGGAGGCTCCTAGCCAAAAATCAGCTGCATTGGCTACATCATCCTTTTGCAGAAGAGAAGTAGATTTGCTGTGAGACCTCCAATACAACTACAGAAGTCAAATTGTGATCTCATGAACTCTGGCCTAACAGACAGGACTTGGCCAGGCCCACACCAGCACAGAAGGGAAGTCTGTAGCACCACAAATCCCACATGAGAACCCCCTGTTACTTTGTAGAGAAAGTTTTGGACAATCTCTCCTGTGCCATAAGACCAGACCTCAAACTTTAAAAATGAGGAAAAAAGCAAAAAAGTATTTTAACCATAGACAGCTACTACAGCAACAGGGAAGAACGGACTATAATTCCAGAAAAGGATACCAAAGACAAAACGCCTACAGGTAAAGCCTCAAAGGAAGCTTTCTGGTCTCAAGCTTAAAAGGATCTCTTGTAAGAGGTCAAAAATAATCTTAAAAGAGACATAAAAGAACAATGGAATAAAGAAATGAGAACTATGCAGGAGAGTTTGAGAAAGGAAACAAAAAAACTGGCTAAAGAAAATAACTTCTTAAAAATACATTTGGAAAAAAACAAAATAAATAGAAATACATATGGTAAAATAGAAAAAAATTTTAAGAAAACAATTTACAAATAGATTTTGAAAATTGGACAAAGGAAATAACTTCTTGGAAAATAGAATCGACAAAATGGGAAAAGAGGAAAATTCCTTTAAAAAATTGCATTAGTGAAATGGGGAAAAAAATCCAATGAACAAAAGAAAATATTTAGAAGCATTATTGACCAAATGCAAAAAGAGGTTTAAAAGTTAACTGAAGAAAATAAATCACTAAAAATTAGAAGAGGACAAATGGAAGTAAATGACATATGAAATATCAACAATCAGCCAAACAAAACAAAACAAAATGAAATGATATAAGAAAATGTAAAATAATTCATGGGAAAAACAACTGACTTGGAAAATAGAATTATTGGACTACCTGATATGATAAAAATAGAGGCTGTCCAGCCTCTAGACTAAATTACAAGACATAAAATCAATTCAGAGAAATCATTGGCATTTCGATGTTACAAAAAAAAAAAAAATCCAGCAGCAAAAAATAGAAAGAAAAATCCTGTTGGAATCCTTACTAATTGCTAAGTAATTAGAGTTGATCTAATCTTACAAGAAGTTGTTTTGGCCAGAACCTGAAACAAGGTACTAAGTAGAACTAATTAAGACAAGGCTTGTGTTCACACCTTTACTCACTGGAGTCCACAAGTATGCTAGCTTCACAAAGTACACTTTCTACACCTCTCTTAAAGCTCATTGGGCCAGAGAGCACTATGGGAGAAAACCCATAATCCCATTCTCTCAGAAGAGGCAGATAAAAGGCCAGCGATGAGGGCTCTATGGCAGAATACATTTTTTCCTCTTGGCTGGCTGATCGCGCTGGACTCAAGAGGAACGACTCTGGTGCAGAGAACACTTTGACGGATTTCAGTGGAGCTACGCCAGAAGCCCTCTCTCCGCGGCAAGTTGGTGGCTGGGCTCCCCAGAAGGAGATAAGAGAGACCTTCCATCTCTGTCTTGGTTGGAGGCAGAAGAAAGCAGAGGCAGAGGCTGAAGGACAGAACCTTTGGATTTGGAGACATCCGAAGGGCTCCAAGCCTCTAAACCGGCTGTGCTTTGAGAAGAACAAACTCCAACATTTGAACTCTAACAAAATCCCATTTAAAATAAGTGTACAAAACATAAATATAAAATTTTTGTTCCTCAATGACTAGCATAGTGACTGTCACATACCACATGCTCATTGATGTCTTTATTCATTTATTACCACTATCATATAAACTGATCCTTATGCATTTGGCCACTATTAATATTGATGAGGTGGTGGACCTAGGAAACATTTTCTGGGTACCAATATTTGTAAATAGTACTTTGGAACATAAAAACAATGGAACCTATTAGCTAGATAAGAAGATTATCTTATTAAAATAAGAAGTACATAATAATAGATTTCCTTTACTGCCATCACATATACTTTTCTCTCTTAAATTCACAGCTGTTTTCGCCTGAGTTGCTTGCTTAATCCATCTTTTCAAGTGCTTATATCATGTCAGTCTCTTCTACTCAGCTAAACTACATTGGCAAAACCAGTTACCAGGTATGACTTTGCTTTGCTACTCATGTAATTATTTTATTAATTTTTTTTCAATTTTTTTTTCGATTTTCCTCCTAATAGTCTTCTAAAAAACTTCAAGTTCAAGTTCTTCATCCTGAGGTATTCAGAATCCTATCACTTAATTTTCTTTTGTTCTTACTTTTTGTTTCTATTTTAAATTCTAAATTCTCTCTGTCATCCATTGTCACTAAGAAGGCAAACAATTTAATATAAATTTTATCTATAGTCTCTCTATATAAGCAGTCATCCAATACATTCTATATTAGTTATGTTGTAGAACAAAAAAAGATCCAATTCCCCTACTTTCCCCTGCATGTGAGAGAGAGAAAGACAGACAGACAGAGAGAGAGAGAGAGAGAGAGAGAGGAGAGAGAGAGAGAGAGAGAGAGAGAGAACGAGAACTAAAGAAATGAGAACTATGCAGGAGAGTTTGGGAAAGGAAACAAAAAAAAAACTGGCTAAAGAAAATAACTTCTTAAAAATACATTCGGAAAAAACAAAATAAATAGAAATACATATGGTAAAATAGAAAAAAAATTAAGAAAACAATTTACAAATAGATTTTGAAAATTGGACAAAAAAGAGAGAGAGAGAGAAGAAAGTTAAAAAATAGAATGCTTTAGTTTTCTTTCAGTCATCAGTTCTTTCTCTCGAGGTGGATAGCATTTTTCCATTATAAATTCTTCAAAATTGACATGGGTTATTGTATTACATAGAATAGCTAATTACCATTGATCATCATAAAATATTGCTCTTACTGTTTACAATTTTCATCCAGTCCTTCTCCCTTCACTTTGCATTAGTTCATGTATGTCTTTCCAACTTGTTATTATTGAGTTGTTTATTCTTGAAAGCATCCTGCTACTCATTTTTAGACACATAAAGATTCCATAACAATCATAGACTATATTTTCTCATCCATTCTTCAATTATTGAGCACCCTTTCAATTTCCAATTCTTTATTACCACAACCAGAGCCACAAAAATACTTCTGTATATATAGATCCTTTTTAATTATTAAAAAAATATATCATTGGGATATACACCAATATTAGTATTTTTGAGTCACAGGTTTGTAAAGCCTTTGGCTATAATTCTAAATTTCTTTGATTGAATGGTTAAATATGTTCACAACTACACCAACAGTGCTTTAGTGTCTCAGTTTTTCCATATCTCCTCAAACTTTTGTCATTTCCCTTTTCTTCCATATTATCCAATCTGATAAGTAGGTGGTGGTATATCAGCATTATTTTAACTTGAATTTCTATAATCAATATTTGGAATGTTTATAAAAGTACAGAGAGCTTTGATTTCTTAATCTGAAAACAATCTTAATATTATTTGAGTATTTATCAATTAGAGAATGACTTGTATTCTTATAAAGTTGACTCAGTTCACAATTTGCAAAATTAAGCTTGTAAAAATCATGCTTCTTTTATGTAAGATAATTTACCCAATTATTCCTCTCTCCCCACTTCTCCCAATGCATCTCTCTTTCTCATCCATTAATTTGACTTGTTTAGAGATATCACATTATAATCAACTCACACTCATGTCCTGAGTCTTTATATATACTAAATGCTCTGATCATGAAAAAGTTCTTAGAGTTACAATTTTCATCATTTCATGTAAACAGTTTAACCTTGATTGCTTATGATTTCTTTTTTATGGAAATGGCTTTTTTCTTTTTTAAAATTATAGCTTTTTATTTACAAGATATATGCATGGTTAATTTTTCAGTAATGACCCTTAAAAAACCCTCTTTTTCAACTTTTCCCCTCCTTCCCCCAACCCCCACCCCTAGATGGCAGGCAGACCCATACATGTTAAATATGTTAAAATATATGTTAAATAGAATATATGTATACATATCTATACAGTTATTTTGCTGCACAAGAAAAATCAAACTTAGATATAAGGTAAAAATAACCTGAGAAGGAAATCAAAAATGCAAGCAGACAAAAACAGAGGGAGGAGAAATGCTATGTTGTGGTTCATATTCATTTCCCATATTTCTTTTGCTGGATATAGCTGGTTCTCTTCATTGTTGAGAAAATGGAACTGATTGGGTTCATTTCATTGTTGAAGAGAGCCATGTCCATCAAAATTGACCATCATATAGTATTGTTGTTGAACTATATAATGATCTCCTGGTCCTGCTCATTTCACTCAGCATCAGTTCGTGTAACTCTCTCCAGGCTTTTCTGAAATTATCCTGCTATTCATTTCTTACAGATAGATAATATTACATAACATTCATATACAACAACTTAATCAGTCATTCTCCAATTGATGGGCATCCATTCAATTTCCAGGTTCTAGACAATACAAAAAGGGCTGCCACAAACATTTTTACACATACAGGTCCCTTTCCCTTCTTTAAGGTCTCTTTGGGATATAAGCCAGTAGTAATACTGCTGGATCAAAGGATATGTATAGTTTGATAACTTTTTGAGCATAGTTCCAAATTGCTCTCCAGAATGGTTGGATTTGTTCACAATTTCACCAATAATGCATGAGTGTCCCAGTATTCCCACATCCCCACAATATTCAGCATTATCTTTTCCTTTCATCCTAGCCAATCTGACATATGTGTAGTGGTATCTCAGAATTGTCTTAATTTACATTTCTCTGACTAATAATGATTGGGAGCATCTTTTCATATGGCTAGAAATAGTTTCCATTTCTTCATCTGAAAATTGGCTGTTCATAACCTTTGACTATTTATCAATTGGAGAATGGCTTGATTTCTTATAAAATAGAGTCAATTCTCTCTATATTTTGGAACTGAGGCCTTTATCAGAACCTTTGACTGTAAAAATATTTTCCCAGTTTATTGCTTCCTTTCTAATCTCTTCTGCATTAATTTTGTTTGTACAAAAGCTTTTCAGTTTGATATAATTGAAATTTTCCATTTTGTGACCAATAATGATCTCTAATTCTTCTTTGGTCACAAATTCTTTCCTTCTCCACTGGTCTGAGGGGTAAACTTTCCTATGTTCTTCTAACTTATTTATAAACTTATTCTTTATGCCTAGATCATGAACTCATTTTGACCTTATATTGGTGTATGGTGTTAAGTATGGGTCAATGCCTAGTTTCTGCCATACTAATTTCCAATTTTCCCAGCAGTTTTTGTCAAACAGTGAATTCTTATTCCCAAAGCTGGGGTCTTTGGGTTTCTCAAACACTAGATTATTAACGTTCTTAACTATTTTGTCCTGTGAATCTAACCTATTCCACTGATCACCTAGTCTATTTCTTACCCAATACCCAATGATTTTGGTGACCACTGCTTTATAATACTGTTTTAGATCAGGTACAACTAGGTCATCTTCATTTGATTTTTTTTTTCATTAGTTCCCTTGAAAGTCTTGACCTTCTGTTCTTCCAGATGAATTTTGTTGTTATTTTTTCTAGGTCATTAAAATAGTCTTTTGGGAATCTGATTGGTAAAGCACTAACTAAATAGATTGGTTTTATTTGAAGGTCAATTTTTTTTTTGTTTGTTTGTTTGTTTAGCTCTGGTTTTTTTCATTAGGAATAAATGGAATTCACCTGTTTCATTAAATGTTCATCTTCTTCCTTGGAAGAAAATGCTCAGCTTAGCTGGGTAGTTTATTCTTGGCTGCATTCCAAGTTCTTTTACCTTATGGAATATGATATTCCCTTCGATCTTTTAAGTGGAAGCTGCTAGATCCTGAGTGATCATTATTGTGGCTCCTTGGTATTTGAATTGTTTTTTTCTGGATGCTTGTAATGTTTTTTCCTTAGTCTGATAGTTCTAAAATTTAGCCACAGTATTCCATGGAATTTTTTTAAATTATTATCTTGGGGTCTCTTTCAGAAGGTGTTCAATGAATTCTTTCAATGCCTAGTTTACCTTCTGATTCTATTACATCTGGGCAGTTCTCTTTGATTATTTCCTGTAAAATAGTATCTTGGCTCTTTTTTTAATCATAATTTTCAGAAAGTCCAATAATCCTCAAATTATCTTTCCTAGATCTGTTTCCAACTCTGTTGTATTTCCAACTAGATATTTAACCTTTTTTCTATTTTTTTTCACTTTTTTCGTTTTGTTTGACTGATTTTTGATGTCTTAACGAATCATTCATTTCTATTTGTTTGGTTCTGATTTCTATTGAGTTATTTTCTTCATTAACTTTTTTTTTTTTTTTTTTTACTTCTTTTTGTACATGTCCAATTGAGTTTTTAAATGAATTGTTTTGTTCTATGGAATTTTTTTTTCCATTTCACTATTTTTTTTAAATAGTTATTTTCTTTTTTCAAGTCACAAATGCTACTTTCCTGGGAGTTCTTTATCTTTTTCCAATTCACAAATCCTACTTTCTTGGGAGTTCTTTATCTTTTTCCAATTCACTAATTCTGTTTCCCTGGCATTTCTTTACCTTTTCCATTTCACATTTCAGAGAGTTGTTTTCTTTTTGATATCTTTCTTTTAATGAGTTATAAGCCTTTTCTGAACTCTCTTGCATAGCTTCTATTTTCTTTCCCCATTTTTCTTCTAGCTGTCTTTTAAGATCTTTTATAATTTCTTCTAGGAGAGCCTTGTATGATGGAGATCGGGTTACATTCCCCCTTTGAGTTTTGTCTGGAGACAAGTTAGTCTCCTAGGGGTTGAAAACCTGCTTTCTTTCTGTTTGGAAGCTATCTATAGTTAGAGTTCTCTTGGCTGTTTTACTTGTTTATTTTTTTTTTTAAGCCCTTGGAGTCTACCTTCAGGACAAGCAGGTTCTCAGCTTTCTCTACAGATAGGGATAGAAGAACAGTAGCTGTCCTGCTATCAGGATGGGAAGAATAGCCACCTGCTGCAGAAGTGTTGCTGCCCTGGGCAGAGCCCCTGCTGTGCTAGAAATACTATTGCCTTGGGATGAGCCCCACTGTGAAGATCAGCGGCTGCCCTAGGATGGGCAGCTGAGCAGAGAAAGTGTCAATGCCCCAGGAAGAACCCTACTGTGTGGATCAGGGCAACTGAGCTATAGAAATGTAACTGCTCTGGGCAGAGCCCATGTTGTGGACTGGGGCTGCACAGCTGCACTGTGATTGTGCTGAATCACTTCTGGTGCTAGTTGGGTATGGCCAGGTCTTGCTTAACAAGGCGGGGTTGGGGTACACTCTACCCCTGGCATTTGTGAAACTTCTCTGCTGATCAACTGCAACCAAAGCAGAGCAGCCAATCTGTGGTAGAATCCTCCCTACAAATTATCCCCTCCAGAGATTGTACCTGCCCCTGGTCCTCTCAGTGTGGGCTAACCTCTGTGCTCTGTCTCCCTGCCTGCACTAGCCTCTTCCTGCTTGATCAATATAGACCTTTTTCAGTGATGTTCCAAGTTATCTTCAGCTGATAATCCGTTGTACTCACAATATTCATGAATTTTACCAAACACTATTTCTGAAGCTGAATTAGGTAATTAGTAAGTGAGGGTAAAAGGGAGCTCAGAATGAAGTGTGTGTTTCCTCTCCACCATCTTGGCTCCATCCCTGATTTCTTTTTTATGTTTATATTTTTTATACATATTTTTATAATTTGAAAATTAAATTTTCTATTTTTTAAATTCATTAAGAATGATTGAAAGATCTTTATTTCACTATTTTTTTTCTTGAAGGCTTATGCTTGAGTTTTCAGGGTAGGTGATTTTAGTTGTAATCCTAGCTATGTTTTTCTACAGAAAACCTCATTCTAAGACCTCTGATTCTTCTATGTTAAAGAATCAGGTCTTGGAATGTAGGGATAGTTTAGAGGAGTCCCTATCTTTACTGTACCTATAAGATTCTATGCTTACCCATATCCACTCTTAAAACAAAGATTCTTTACATTTTTTGTGTGTGTGTCAAAGATTTGACAATCTGCTGAAATGAGTGTAGCCCTTCTAATAATAATATTTCAACTGGATTAAATGAGACAGAAATATATAGGAGACTATTTATATTGCATGCATTCATATTTGATCTATTTATCAGCTACCCATATGTCCATTTGTCTAGAAATCTATAAAATTTAATGGATAATGATTTTGAAAAGAACAACTAAAATGATTCAAATGTCACTCTCTTTATTGTATTCTTCATCTATGTAGTCACTAATAAAACTTTGGCCCTTTAAACTGAAATAAAATCTAATATACTAATGTTACATCAAGTGACTTGAATCAGGTTATAGATGGTAAGCACTTTGAAAACCTAAAAGAATTATATAAATACTATTTATGTACTACACCATTAGATGAATCATAGCATATACTACTAGAATTCGAGATTGGGAAACTCAGATTCACATTGCATTGCTGATCACGTAACTTTTCAGTATTTTGAACAGTTCACTTATACTTCTATGGGAAGTTATAAATTGGGATCTTTGCTGCTAACAAATTCATAGATCCTTCAAGTGTTTGCACATCTCCCTACTAGAAGGAAAGTAACATAAGGACAGGGTCTATGACTTGTCTACACATTTCATATCCTAAATTATCCAAGACATTGTTCAAATCCATAAGTATCAAAAGAGATAATATATACAACATGCTTAGCAAAAACATAAAGTACTAAACATGAGCTATTATTTATAAAATTATAGAAGCATCATATACTTAATGAATATTCATTAAATTGAATTTGAATAGAACTTTACCATAACAATTGAAATTTATGGGAGAGGAAATTTATCAAATCATAAAAAAGATTTCTGATTTTTTTTTAATAGTGTAACTGCCATGCATTGGCATATATTCAAGATTATATAGATTAACTATTAAGTCAATTTTTTACTTCCGTTCTAGTCAATGCATTGTAGACAAAATGGCTAGCTGTTTATGAGAGTCAGAACTGAAGTGTTTACAGCTGATAAAGGTCAAAAACATTAGAACTTACTTTCCTCATAGGAAACAGCATATTGGAATTTAATTGTACTTGTACTTCATATATATTTCAGATATATAGGATTGAACTTTACAATTATTTTTAATTATTCCCTCTTCTTCATCTCCTTCATTTAATTTGTCAATTATACCTGCATTACCTGAATTTATTTGCTTTTCACTCAAACAAGCACATTACTAGCTCATTTCCCTTTGCTTCTTAAACAAATTATTTTATTAGTTTCTTAACTGGTCTCCCTCCCTCCAATATTTTTTCTCCAATCCTTATTTTTTAAAGTTGCATTTAACTTCATATATATTTATATATTTATATATGTGTGTGTACATACATATATATGTAATTTTTAACATATTTGTAAAAATTTTGAGTACATTTTTCCCTTTCTCATTTCCATTACCCTCTCCCAATGGCAGAAAGCAATTTGATATAGGGTATACATGTGCAATGCACAAAAATGTTAATATATACTTTCAAATTAGTCACATTAAAAACAAAGAATAAGAACAAAAGGGGAAAACCATGAAAAGCTAACTAACAAAAATTGAACATTGGATTTCCATTCAGAGTCCATAATTTTCTCTGTTCGTGTTCAGAATTTTCTATCAGGAATTTGCAGGAATTATCTTGGATCATTGTATTGCTAAGAAGACCTAAATTAATCAAAACTAATCACTGCAACATTTTTCTGTTTGCTACATTTATTCAGTTTAAGTTCATGTAAGTTTTTCCAGATTGTTCTGAAATAACCCTGCTCATTATTTCTTATAGAACAATAGTATTCCATTAATTTATATGCCTTAACTTTTTCAACCATTCCTGAATTGATAAGCATTTCTTTGATTTCCAATTTTTTTCCTCATAAAAAGAAGTGCTAAAAATATTTTTGTACATGTGGATCTTTTTCTCCTTTTCATGATCTCTCTGGGAAACAGGCCTAATCATGCTACTATTGCTAGATCAAAGGGTTTGCCCAGGTACATACTTCTTTGGATGTAGTCCTAAATTACTCTCTCAAGAATGATTGAATCAGTGCACAACTCTATCAACAATGTATTTGTGTGTCAATTTCCCCACATTTTCTCCAATATTTATCATTTTCCCTTTCTGTCATATTAGTCTATCTGATGAATATTGTGGTAACTCAGAGTTATTTTAATTAATTTTCTATAATCAATAGTGATTCCAAGCACTTTTTAATATCACCATAGATAGCTTTGATTTCTTCATCTGAAAACTACCAATTCTCATCCTTCACTTATAAATTAAAGAAGATCTGTAAAATAATTTCTTGGGAGTTTGGTATGGCACTAATTAAATAGAATAATTCAGGTTGTATTTTTATTTTTATTATATTTGTTTGGCCTACCCATGAGCACTTGATATTTTTCCAATTGATTATATCTAACTTTATTTGTGTGGAAAGTGTTTTGTAGTTGTGTTCATAAAGTTCCTGACTTTCCCTGGGCAGATAGATTCCCAAATATTTTAAACTATCAACAGTTATTTCAAATAGAATTTTTCTTTGTATGCTGCTGGACTTTGTTGGTAATATATAAAGATATATATATATGTGTGTGTGTGTGTGTGTGTGTGTGTGTGTGTGTAAATGTAACATATAAAAATGCTGATGATTTCTGTGCATTTAGTTTGTATCCTGAAACTTTGTTAAAGTTGTGAATTTTTTCTAGTAGTTTTTTTGTCGATTCTTTAGGGTTCTCCAAGTATATCATCATATCATTTGCAAAGAGTGATATTTTGGTTTCCTCGTTACCTATTCTATATCTTTTAATCTCTTCTTTTCTTTTTGTCAAAACTAGCATTTCTAATTCAGTATTGAATGGTAATGGTGATAGTGGGCAGCCTTGTTTCATCCCTTTACATATGATGCTTGCTGATAATTTTAAATAGATGCTACTGATCATTTTAAGGAAAACTCCATTTATTCCTATACTCCCTAGTCTTTTTGATATGAATGATTGTTGGATTTTAGCCAATACTTTTTCTGCATCTATTGAGAAAATCATAGGATTTTTGTTAGTTTGGTTATTGATATTGTCAATTATGATAATAGTTTTTCCAATATTGAACTAACCCTGCATTCTTGGTATAAATCCTACTTGGTCATGATGTATTATCCTGGTGATGACTTTCTGTAATCTCTTGGCTAATATTTTATTTAAGATTTTTACATCAATATTCATTAAGGAAATTAGTGTATAATTTTCTTTCTCTGTTTTCACCCTATCTGGTTTAAGTATCAGCACCATATCTGTCATAAAAGGAATTTGGTATGTGCTCTTTCTCTATTTTTTCAAGTAGTTTATATAGTATTGAAATTAAATGTTCTTTAAATGTTTGGCAAAATTCCCCTATAAATCTATCTGTTCCTGCAGATTTTTTCTTAGGGAGTTGATTAATAGCTGTTCTATTTACTTTTCTAAAATGGGACTATTTAAATAATGTATTTCCTCTTCTGTTAACCTGGGCAATCTATATTTTTGTAGATATCCCTCCATTTCACTTAGATTAGCAAATTTATTGACAAACAATCGAGCAAAATAACTCCTAATTATTTCTCTATTTTTTTCTTCATTGTTGGAAAGTTCTCACTTTTCATTTTTGAGACTAACAACTTGATTTTCTTCTTTCTTTTTCTAATCAATTAACTAAAGGTTTGT
This sequence comes from Antechinus flavipes, assembly GCF_016432865.1. Classification (NCBI taxonomy): domain Eukaryota; kingdom Metazoa; phylum Chordata; class Mammalia; order Dasyuromorphia; family Dasyuridae; genus Antechinus; species Antechinus flavipes. Next base: position 110,770,824 of record NC_067400.1, on the reverse strand, counting down.
CTATTTTGTTTTTTTAAACACAGTTTTATTTATTAATTCATTAGTTTTGTTATTTTCAATTTTATTAACCATTCTTATTTTCAGAATTTCAAAACTGGTATCTAATTGAGGGTTTTTAATTTGTCTTTTTCTGATTTTTTAGTTGTAAGCCCAATTCATTGACCTTCTCTTTCTCTATTTTATGCAAGTAAGCATCAGGAAATATAAAATTTTCCCTAATAGCTACTTTGGCTGCATCGTACAAATTTTGCTGTATTATCTCATTATAGTCATTCTCTTGGATGAAATTATTTATTTTGTCTATGATTTGTTGTTTTACCCATTGATTGTTTAAAGTATTTTTAATTATTTAATTGGGGATTATTAATTTGTTGTTTTTTTGCTCTTTTAGTTACATATTTTATTTATTCACTCTGCTTTCAAAGCTCAGAGAGCCCTGGTCCAAGCTTCTTGTGCTAAGAGTGAGGTGTTTGGCCACTGGCATGCTATGCTGCAACCCTCAGGACTGGAGACTTGTTTGCTATGCTTGTATGACCTTGTCTGGGAGTTAATTTTTGCCTTCTATACTCATACTGGAAGCCTCTGCATAGATATGCTGTGCCACCAGCCTGCTGAGTCAGGACCATGGGGCCTCAGTTGCTGATCTCCATTTTGACTAACAGTTTCTTGCTAGCTTGTCTGAATTACATCTATGCTGTGCTAGACTCCTCTTTTACTCAGGTGAGTCACACTATCTTGGAGTTCTTCTAAGTTATCTCAATGGAAAAAATCATTTCAATCCCTCTTTTCCTGCACTTTGTAACTCTGGAATCTATGTAGGGGAATAATTTAATGCTGTTTCCTAGCAAAACCAGGGAGTACACAGACAATTTTTTTTGCTCCTCTCCATCATCTTGATTATGCTTCTACCTATCCCATTTCCTACTAAATACTTCAATGATTTTCTTTAATTCTTATTCCATAATTTGTCAACTGAAAACATAGAACTGAATTTGTATACGATTTTCATACACTATGTTATATTAAAGGAAGCATTCCTTTTAGTTGCTTAAGAATTTAGTAGTTCAACTAACTGATATGCCCTTCTATGAATTTTGTAGTCATTTAGAATATTTGATATAACTAGGTGAGGAAGGACTCCACTTTTCCCCCACAGTCTCCCCTCTTATTTCTGATACACACACACACACACACACACACACACACACACACACACACAAGAAATGCAATAAAATACCTACACACTTCATGATGTTACTAAGGATTTTTTTTTTATCAATACAATACCTAATTCAGAAATGAAATTTTATTGAAGGCATTTCTTAAGAATTTTCATTTTTTCTTTCTGTAAAAAAAAAATAGCAGACAGCAGAGAATGCCCCACCAAATAAGGAATCTTGTCATCAGGCTCAGAGGGACATGGGATATTTTGATGTTATCAAAACTTGCTTGTTAATCTCTACCTAAGTAGTACCCTATGTGCAAGTATAATAAAGATTGAATTTATTAGTCTTGGCCCTAATTTAATGTATGAATACTCTCTGCAACAAAGATAAAACCACAAAGAGCCTAGAGGTATTGAAAGCAATGTAGAATAAAAGGGAAATTATTCACCTTGGAAGAATTGGTGAATTTAAGGCCAATGTAGAAACTTGATCAGTTTATCCTAAAAGAAACTGAAAAATTTAGTAGCACAAATAATATATTTCAGAGAATAAAGTGTTTAACTCAGTATTATAGGTGTTGCTGTCTGTAGAGTTACTGCTTCATAACTCAGTGAAAAGAGGGGAACTAAAAGATGAATCTTCTGGAGATATTATTGCAATTCTTCAAAAATACTTGGAAAGAATGCCATTACTTGCTACAGATTTAATACCAACATTTCTCTCTAGATATAGGGACATCATAGATTTGATAGAAAGTAAAAATGGATGTGCTATCTTGTTAGACTACTTCATATTTAGATGATATTTTTCAAAATTCTTCCACAAGTGCCAGCCATGAATGAGCAAATCAAATATAATTGTTACTAGCTGAGGGTTTTTTTAAGTTAGTTTTCATCAAAGTGCCTAATGACTTAGGTGGACAAGAGGGTGATAGGATTATAATTTTAAAAGTAAGATACGTAATCATTATAGTTTAATGAACACTGAAGCTGGTTTTTTATTCATCTAACAATTAAAAAAAAAACTCTTTGTGAATCAGCAATCCATATAGATTTTTTCTTTTTTTTTTTCCTCCTGTGGCAATTGGAGTTAATTGACTTGTCCTGGTCACACAGCTAGGAAGTGTTAAGTGTCTAAGACCAGATTTGAACTCAAGTTCTCCTGACTTCAGGGCTGGTGCTCTATCCAATCCACTACCTAGCTGCCCCTAGACCTATCTTTTTTAAAGCAGTAATGATTGAGGCATAATTTCAAGCTATATTAATGCTTTATCTTTGTTTTTTATTTATTTTTATTTTATTATTATAGTTTTTTATTTACAAAACATATGTATGAGTAAATTTTCAACATTTTCCCCTCCTTCCCCACACCCCCTCCCCTAGATGGCAGGAAGTCCAATACAAGTTAAATGTGTTAAAAATATATGTTAAATTCAATATATATATGCATATTTATACAGTTATCTTGCTGCACAAGAAAAATCCGATCTAGAAAGAAAGAAAAAAATCTTAGAAGGAAAACAAAAATGCAAGTAAACAATAACAGAAAGAGTGGAAATGCTATGTTGTGGTCCACACTCATTTCCCATAGTTCTCTCTCTGGGTGTAGTTGATTCTCTTCGTTAGTGAACAATTGGAACTGGTTTGAATCATCTCATTATTGAAGAGAGCCACGTCCATCAGAATTGATCGTCGTATGATCGTCGTATAATATTCTTGTTGCTGTGTATACTGATGTCCTGGTTCTGCTTATTTCACTTAACATCAATTCATGTAAGTCTCTTAACATCAATTCATGTAAGTCTCTCCAGGCCTCTCTGAAATCATCCTATTGATCATTTCTTACAGAACAATAATATTCCAATACTTGGACCACAATTTATTCAGCCATTCTCCAATTGATGGGCAACCATTCAATTTTCAGTTTCTAGCCACTACAGAAAGGGAATGCCTTATCTTTGTTTACCAAATTATTTAAAATTGTTTTCATGCACATTATCACACTCAATGCTCAGAACAATTAAGTGAAATATGTAGAGCAGGAGTGATCAGCTTATATTTGTTATTTCCCAAATTCATACATATAGTAAAAGATTTTTACTTGTGTTTTCTCCATTATGTTATGTGAATATTAAAGGAAATCTATCTCATAGATGTCAATACTGCCTCCAAAAGTATAGTTTGAAATTTATTCATACCTTCCCATTCTTTGAAATTTTTGTTCAAATTTTCCTGGCAACCACCAGGAGCATTTTACCAATATTTTGCAATTCTCTTTCTAGATCTTTTAACATTGTATGGTACTAATGGGACACAGAAATTGGTTATCAGTTGTTCCTAGTTTTCAGGGAATGACAATCTCTTTTATAACACTTTTTACTAGGTTTGAATGCTCTTATCCAGGTAACAATGATGAATTTTATCTAAATTAGAGGAACAAGAAATAAAAGGGTCCTCAGAGATAATTTATTCAGGGCTGAAGCCAAGATGACACTGTAAAGCCAGGAAGCTGTTGGAGCTCTCCCAGTTTCCCTCGAAAACCACATGAAAAAAGTCTCTGAACAAAATCTGACAGAATGAAACCATTTTTCAGTTCAAGATAGACCTTAAAAACATCAAGAAAAGTCATTCTCACTAAGGTGAAAGGGGTGTGGAGAGCAGGTCACATAGACTCTGAGAAAGCTGGTGAGAGGGTCTTTATCACAGCAAATTAGTAACTAAGACTCTTAGTCCTGGCTCAGGAGGAGCAGATCAGTGGGGCAGCTTCCAGTCCCAGCTCAGAAGGCAAACTCTGGGAAACAAGGATTGTTCCTGAAAAGAGCAGGCAAAGCTAATCCCTGCTATGAGCAAAATACCCACACGATGACCTCCTCCCTCCCTTCCCCATGTTCAAAACCAAGGCTCACAGCTGCACAAGAAGCTTGGGCTAGAACCTCCTTTACCCCAGGAGCAGAGCTCCATCTTAAAAGTTAAAAAAAAAAAGACACCAAATAAAAGGAAAGAAAATAAGTAACAGAAAATAATTTAAATCATAAAAAGCTACAATGGTGACAAGGAAGCCCAAAACACCAATTTAGATAAGGATAAAATACACATAGAAGAAATCTCAAAGAGTGATTTGAATTGGTTTCAAGTCTAAAGAGGTTTCTTGGAAATGCTCATAAATTACTTTAAAAGACAAATAAGAAAGGTAGGACAAAAATGAGAAAAGAAATGAGAGGTATTCAAGAGAGAGAATATCTTGGAAAAGGAAGGAAAAAGTTGACTGAAGAAAACAGCTTCTTAAAAAAATGCAATTGGCCAAATGCAAAAAAAAAAAAAAAAAAAAAAGAAAAAGAAAAAGAAAAAGAAAAAGAAAAAGTCCACTGAAGAAAACAATGATTTCAAAGCATATTTAAAGAAATGAAAAAGAAATACAAAAGGTAATTGAAAAACATCACATATTAAAACCTAGAATGGGGCAAATGGAAACTAATGAAGAAATATTTTTAAATTTTTTGACCTATCTGAAACCCATGAACAAAACCAAACTGCTCCAATATTCTGTAAGCAGAAGGGGAAATACTTGCTGAAGAAAATGTATTGATCACCCTTTGAAAGATATCCCACAAGGAAAACCTCAAGGAACATTGTTGCAAACTCCAGAATTACAATCTCAAGGAAAAAAATGCGACAAGCTTCTAGACAAAAACAATTCAAATGTCAAAGAGCAACAGAAATGATTATTATCTAGGATCTGTCAACTTTTACAATAAATTATTAGAGGACCTGGAATACCATATTCTGGAAGGTAATAAACTTAAGCTTATAACCAAGAATTAACTACCCAGCAAAACTGAGCATCAACAAGGGAGGAGATGGAGCTTCAATGAAGTAAAAGACTTTTAATTATTTCTATTTAAAAAAAAAAAAACAGAACTAAACAGAAAGCTTAATCTACAAACAAAGGAATCAAATAAAGCATAGAAAGGTTAACAGGGGAAAATATATATTATTTAAAGATTAAACTGTTTACATCCCTAGATGGGAAAATCTGTAACTCTTGAGAGAACTGTATCTGTCGGGCAGATACAGGGGTGAATCACATGGACAGAAGCTATGGTTGTGAACTGACCCTTATGTGGTAATATCAAAGAAAATGACATTATGGGTTGAGAAAAAGATTGTACGGGGAGAAGAAAGGAGAGATATAAGACAGATCATATGAAGAGATGCAAAAGACCTATTACAATTAAGGGAAATAAGGGAGGGCGATAAGCATTGTCTGATGCTTGATCTCATCAGTTTTGACTCTAAGAAAGAATAACTTAAATTTTCAGTTGGGTATAGAAATTTATCTAATCCTATAAAGATATAGGAGGATAAAGAAGAAAGAAGAGGAGCAGGATAGAAGGGAGGGCAGAAACGCTATGAAAAAAAAAGATAATATATTCAATTCATATTTTTTTTTTACAGTTAAAGAGATTCAAGGTCTGAGACTTCAAAAATCTTTCAATGATTTACCCAAGTCCACTATTCACAACTTTAACTCCTTTCTATTCATATAAATTTGAAAGGAACTGAAGAAAAATTGTGAAATCATGTTGTGTCCAATATGAATTTATATTTCATAATGTCAATTGGATACTCAATGAATCAAAATAATTCTTTTATACCATCTTTATTAATTTGCTGTTCCACTAACCAGAGAGACTACCCCAGATATTTTCCTCCTTTCACAAATTCTTCATGACACTTCTTTTCCCCTAATCTTTTCAGCTGAGAACTTTGACTTATACTTCACTAAAAGAATTAAAGCCAGTCAATAAGATCTCCCTCTTCTTCCCATCTCCTTATCTTACAACACTAAGCCAATTTCTCCACTATCTTTCCCATCCTGTCTGACTTATTTGAATAGATAACCCTTGTCTTTCCATTTACTTACCTTTCTTTCTCAGAAGCAGAAAGAATAAAAATATGCCTAGGTGACTGTGAAATAAAGCAAAGGCCAAGAAAGAAAAAAAAAGGTAGGATTTAAGGAAGCCAATAACCTCTAATAGATTATATCCTCTTATATCCTCTTTTCTACTTTGGGCTTCCCCCCCCCAAAAAAAATGCATATATATATATATATATATATATATATATGGGAAAGTATCCTTTAAGTTAGAATATACCTCCGTATATTCATTGACAATCCTTAGTCAAAACTTACATGATCATACCTACTAATGTAGACCTATAATGTTTGCATACAAACTGACTTTTTATTCAATGGGGTAAACAGATTCAATGATTTAAAGGGGGAGAGAGAGAGAAAGAGAGAGAGAGAGAGAGAGAGAGAGAGAGAGAGAAAGAGAGAGAGAGACAGAGACAGAGAGAGACAGGGAGAGAGAGACAGAGAGAGAGAGAGAGACAGAGGGACAGAGAGAGACAAAAAGAGAGAAGGAGGAGGAAGGGAGAGAAGAGGGAGAGAGGGATAGGAAAAAATGGAAGGAGGAAAAGAAAGAGAGGAAGGTAGGGGAAAGGAGAGAGAGAGGGAAAGAGACAGAGACAGAGACAGAAACACACAGAAAGAGACAGAGACATAAAGACACAGAGAGAAATTACAATTTAAAAAAGTCCTTAAGCTTTTGTCTATGTGTCTTTGTCTATCTATCTGTGTTATGGAGATCCTTTAGGGAGTCTGAAGAAGTCTATAAAATCTTTTTTAGAGTAACAATGAAAAATAAGAGAAGAAAAATTAAATTTCACTTACAGGTTAGTGAAAATAAATAAGCAATTTTATTTTCCTATCCGAGTTCCTTAATTTTCTAAAATCTGTCGTCAGGTGATGAGCACCTGCAATTAAAGCTATATGAGAAAATGGATTTTTTAAAATCTTAACAAAGTATCATGTATATAAACATTTAAGTTTTTTTTTTATCATAGCTAAGTAAGTCAACAAACATTTATTTATTTTTACTTGTTGATGAAAGAATATTTATCAAGTTTTAGGCATTGTATTAGTGTTTGGTATATAAAGAAAGTAAAATAAACAAAGAAACCAAAAAGTGAAAAGAAAAAACAAAAACTCAGTCCCTACTTTCAAGGAGCTCACAATTTAGTAGAGAAGACAATATACAAAAAATTACCAAACACAACTATGTACTTCATACATAATAAATAGGAAATAATCAACTAAGGAGAGAACTAAAATGCAAAGAGGGGTTAGGAAGGACTTCATGTTAAATACAGGATTTTAACTGGGACTTAAATGAAGTCTGGTAAATTAGGAAATAGAGATAAAGAGAAATATTTTAGGAATGGAGGAAAGCCTTGATGTCTCTAGCCAATAGGTCCATTAGACTGACAAGGGCTGAAGATATTCTGGAATAATGTTTATCTAATACCTTTCTTTTTCTCATTAAAGCACATCACTGATTTTATATTCATGGGTTTAGAGCCCAAAGTACTCATGCTATACATTGTGGGCATAATTGCAACACAAAACAAAATTTAAAGGCAAACAATGAAAATATTCTATGAAGATACAGGGAACTATTTATGCTACAATGTTAGGGTGAACAAGACTAGTGAAGTGCCTGGTATGATACAAGGTGCTGCACAAACTTGCATGCATTATGATTCTCATATTTTTTTCCCTGCAAGTAACATTAATGTGAACAGTCACCAATGTAAAAATGAAAATAAGGTTAATCAATAATATCACACAAATGCATAAATTCAGGAAAGTAAAACATGCGAATATTGAAAATTGACTATATTTGTAAAGTGCCCAGCACAATGCCTGATAAATAGTAGGTATAAATCTCATTTAATTCTTTCTCCTCCTGTAAGAGAGATTAGGAATATGCAAAATCTGAGGACAATAAGCATAGAAAGAATGAATAACCAAGTTCATTGAAACTGAAGATATTTGCCATCAAAAAGAATATATGGCAAAGGAAAGGTCTATGATAAGGTCTTGGGGGTAGGCAGTGAGTTGTACTGAGGTCTATCAAAGAATTACTAGTAAGTGGTCAAGCATGTGGGTGCAGAACCAAGAAAAGGAGTGACAAAAACTTAAAAGGGAATATAAAAGAAAAGAGGGAGATCAATGATATTAAATGTTGCAAGGACATTAAGAATAATGTGATTTGATAAAAGGCATTAGATTTGGTAATAAAGAGAATAATGATAAGAAAACTGAGGAATAAGGAGATTAAATATTTTTTTCTAGTCAAAAAAACAGTAAATACTGAAGGGAGAATTTGTACCCAGATATTCCTAAAAGTTCATTGCTCTATTCCCTACTTCATGCCACATAAACATAGAATCAGAATGTACCATAGAGATATTTAATCTCTAAGGAAACTGAAACTCAGACACAGGTATTAAAAATAGTATACATATTATTTGAATCCAGTACATCTGACTCAAGATCAGTGTTCTTTTTTGCTATACTACCCATTTTCTCATCATAAATCACTCCTAGTATGACTTGTCATACAAGTGTGTATCTATACAGATATATGTGTATGTATGTGTATGAATAATACACATATACATACATCCATCTATCTAGGTATATATGTATATGTGTGTATAACCTATACACACAAAGTCTTAGAATTAAACATTTGTAAAGTTTATGTTGAAATATATATTATATAAAGTTATATCATATAAACTTTGATATACTCAAATACTTTTTAAAAATGTTATAATAATAATGTATTTATATGACATAATAAATATTTAATACTATATTTTAATAATAATATTTTTTCAAATACATACAAAGATAGTTCTCAATATTCACCCCTGCAAAATCTTGGGTTCCAAATATTTCTTCTTTACTCCCCATCTCCCCATCTTCCCTCTACCCTAGACAACAATCAATCTAATATACATTAAACATATGGAACCTTTCCAAACATACTTCCATAATTACCATTCTGCACAAGAAAAATCAGATCAAAATGGGAAAAATAACAAAGAAAAAACAAGCCCAAAAACATCAACCACCACCACAACAAAAGGTAAAAATGATATGTTAGAATCCAAATTCAGTCCCCATGGTTCTCTTTTTGGATACAGATGACTCTCTCCCTCACAATTCTATTGGAATTGGGGCAGCTAGGTGGCGCAGTGGATAAAGCACCAGCCCTGAAGTCAGGAGGACCCGAGTTCAAATTTGATCTCAGACACTGTCTAGCTGTGTGACCCTGGGCAAGTCACTTAACCCCAGTTGCCTCAGGGTGGGGAAAAAAAAAAAAAACAATTCTATTGGAATTGACTTGAATCATCTCATTATTGAAGAGTCGTCCATTACTGTTGTTCATCACATAATCTTGTTGTTACTGAGTATAATGATTTCCTGTTTCTGCTCATTTCTCTTAGCATCAGTTCATGTAAGTCTCTCGAGATCTCTGTAAAATCATTCTGCTGATCATTTCTCATATAACAATCACATTCCATAATATTTATATATCACAACTTATTCAGTCTTTCTCCAATTGATGGGCATCCATTCAGTTTCCAGTTTTTTGCCACTAAAAAAGACCTGCCACAAACATTTTTGCACATATGGGTCCTTTTCTCCTTTTTTATGATCTCTTTAGGACACAGACCCAGGACAGTCACTGTTGGATCAAAGGGTTTGCATAGTTTTATAGTTCTTTGGGCATAGTTACATGGCTGATCTGGAATGTTTGGATGAGTTCATAACTCCACCAACAATATATTAGTGTCTTAATTTCCCCACATCCTTTCCAAGAATTTTATTATCTTTTCCTGTCATCTTAGCCAATCTAAGAGAGTTATGAAGCAGTATCCCCAGAGTTGTGTTAATTTCCATCTCTCTAATCAATATTGATTTAAGAGCATTCTTCATATGACTAGAAATGACTTTAATTTCTTCATCTTAACATTGTCTGTTCATATCCTTTGACCATTTGCCAATTGGAGAATGGCTTGTGCTCTTATAAATTAGAGTCAATTCTCTATATGTTTTAGAAATGAGGCCTTTATCAGAGCCCTTAAATGTAAAACTTTTCCCCCAAGTTTTCTGCTTCCTTTCTAATCTTGGCTGCATTGGTTTTGTTGTAACATTTTTTTAGAGCTTTTGCAAATATAAATTATACTATTTTGCTTAGGAGGATATCTTAGTGTCTTTTTGTATAGTGCTTTTAAAATGTGAAGGCTTTTTAGCAATTTTCTTGACACTGAATCTTGATGAATCAGTTAAGATGTCTAGGAGAGATTAGTGTTTAAAATGTTACAAAGAGAGAGAAAAGCATAAACTATATCTTAAAGTCATTAGCACACGAAGACAAAAATATTCCTAAATGAAAAATACATTATTTCTCATAATTAAATTTGATTTTTTGTCATGTATTTTACTATATAATTCTATGCCATGCTACATATAATATATGATAAAAATCATATTATGATGTCTTTTTTCATTGTGGTTTATTTATGTGTGTGTGTATACAGATGTAGATATGTGTGTAAATATATACATACACACACCTTTCTACATATATATGTATATACATATCTACATATCTATATATATACACAAAGTCTGATAATTAAACATCATTTTAAAAATTGATGTTGAAAATATATATTATATAAAGTTATATCATATAAATATTAATATACTCAAGATTTCTTTGGAGTGACAATTTTTTAATGTATTTTCTTACATAACCTTAAGATTTTTGTAAATAAACTTAAAATTCATACATAAACTTTAAAGTCCCTTCATTATGCCTTGCAGTAAGGTATGCATTAATTTCTCTGAAATACACAATTCATTTCAATTGTAATGTACACTTTTTTGTTTAGACACAGCTATATGGTGCAATACAGAAGGGATTTGGAAGAAGCTAATTTAACTAGCATTTCAGGCCCTATAACTCTGGAGCATGAACTACACACAAGCACAGGCCATATATTCTGATTTGTTTGCATTATTAATGTGACAAACTAATCACTCATTCAGTTAATAACCTTTATTAATTATCTACCATGTTTAACTAAGTGTGGGTACTATACAAAGCTAAATTAGACAAAGCTCCTGCCCTCTTGGAACTTTTAAGTTCAGTGAGCCCATTAAGGAAATTTCATTTAATTTTACATAATTCAACAAAAGGGTACTTATTAAAGTCTGTACAATTTTGACTACTTGCCAATTTTTTGTTTCGTTTACTTTTTATTTGTTTATATAGGCCAGTCCTAAGATTTCATTCTTTGAAAGAGTTTACAGAGAGTTTCTTCTGCCAATGCAGTTCTAAAAGAGTTTATAGTTACACTGAGAAGTTAAATCACATTACAGTCAGTATGTCGTGATATTTTAATTTTTTTTTTTTTCTGATTTTGGCACACATTTGCTCTCTAGTACTCTTTGTGACTTCCACTGTTCTTTTCTAATATAATGACTTGGTTCTGGTAGAATATTAGGTTTCCATATTCTCAGGATTCCTAACCATATTTCCCAAGTCATACATACTTTCAAGTAATCTAATCTCTAATTTCTTTACATTTTATTGGCTATAATACCACATAACAAAAAATATATGAAACACTTAATACCTGCTATAGAGGGTAATTAGAGATAATCCATCCGAAACCCTTCATTTTACAAATCAGAAAACTAACATATAGGGAAATTAAGTAATCTCTCTAAGTTTGTAAAATACAAAATTTAGTGAGCGTTTGAGGCAGTGACGTCAAACAGTCATTAAAGTCAATTGATATATATTCAGTGTGAGCATTTATACCTGTTCAATTGGCAAACACTACAAATTAAGGCTTTATTCTTTTCATGATGATCTATATTTTAAACAAATGATGGAGGGAAAGTTAATAATGTAGATTAAATGTAAAAGTATGTCTATAAGGTTTTAGGACTTTTTAGAACATTTGCTAGCACACCTCTATAATAATTACTTCCTATAAACCCTGTCTCCCAAAAGATCTGAGGAAATAGCTAGAAAATAGATATTAGAAGAACAACATACTAATAATGTAAGCTTTAGCAGTAACTACTGTGGAATAATTCTTTATTGGGAAAATTGTGTTCATATGTTGCCAAATATGTGGATTTCAAAGGAGGGATTTGACCTTCAATTTTTACGTGATCTTAGATACTTTTTGTGCCTCAGTTTTCTCATGATAAATGAGTTGCTTAAGTTGACAACATCATGGGGAATGTATGCTGAGCAAATAAATATGAAATTGCTTTAAAGCATTGAAAGTTCTGTAAGGATATGAGACATTATCATCATAATTAACAAAAAATCATTTTTAAACTACTTCAACAAAATTTGCTGTCTTATGTGAAAGCTTTTTACGCCAGAGATTCATAATGAGATCAGTTTTTTCCCTAACTTTCTCTTTTCTTCCTTTTTCTAATCATAAAGTTTATGAGGACAGAGTGATTTCTATGTAGTTATCATTGTATAGCATCACATGCAATTAGCTGTTTTATGCACCTTTTTGTTGTTGTTGAAACTGAGGAATACAGGATTAAGCTGAATGTACAATTTGTCATGTGGATTATTCCACTCATGCACAACTGGAAAAATTATACTGCTCATGGCGTAACTCCTATAGTAAAGGAAAAAGACACTGAATTCACAGTCAGAAAACTCGGGATTCAGATCTCAGTGCTGGTACTTTGTGAATCTGAATAAATCATTTTACCTTGATATCTCTGTTTCCTCATCTCTAACATGGGAAAAATAGACAGAGGTATCAAACTAAATCAGAAATGGATCCTTATATGTATTGACTTAGAAAAACACCAATTAAAACTATGTTGTACTGTATTTGTATTTATTTTATTAAACACTTTCCAACTACATTTTAATCTGGGTCTGTATACTCTGTAAAAAGATTGAGTCCTCAAGTCAAGTTTGAAAAATATGGACTAAGTGACTCCCATGGTACTTTCCATCTCTAAGTCTATTATCTTATAGATCTACTATAAATGTTTTACATAAATTTCCTTCTGAAGTCTTAATGAACATAAGAAAGTATTTTCAGATGCTTCTGCCAGAGATTCTTACCAGGGGCTGAATTATGAGATTTCTACATATAACATACTTTTCTATATCTGAAGGAAAGAAGGTTAAATAATTTTTCTCATAGTTATCAATCAATTTCTCAATTAATCAATAAAAATTTAGTATGTGTATTATATTTTAGCTACTGTACACACAAAGGAAATCACGAAATAGGCCTTTCTCCTGAGACATCCTCAACAAACACTGACTCTATGCTGAGCATTGTGCTAAGCACTGAAATTTCATTTGACAGATCTAGGCAGTTTAGGGAGTGACATACAAGGTACAATTTAAATGGCAGTGTAAGGCTTGCATGTCCCAAAGAAATCACTTCACCAATCTGAGATTTCCATTGAGTCTTTAACAGAAATATAACCTCCAAAAGGTCACAGTTAAAATCATGTATGCTTATTAGTACAAAGTAGTTCGTTTCAGGAGCTCACTAACTCCTTTGGGAATGACCTTATTTTCTGCATCAAAAATCATTTCAGATGGTCTGTCATGATTTTTTTTCAGCCAATCCTCATTAAAAGGACATTTTTTTTTCATTGGGACCACCTTTGAAAACCTACCATTTGTGGTTGCCATAGCTATAAGGGAAATGATTTCAGTGGGATATGACCAGAATAGTATCAGTTCCTAAATGGAAGAAGATTCAAGAACAGGAAGGAGAGACCAAAGACTTTGAGGCACATGGGGAAGTGCCTAGAGATTAGAGGAAGCACTGAACAGAGAGAATAGGGTCAGAAAGCCAAACTTTGCTTGTTTCATGTTTTTGCCTTGGGCTAGGCCTCTGGTTGAATATATTAAATCAAATTATAATGATGTCCCATTAGAAATAAACCATTCAGCATAATTTTTGCAGTTTTCTTGAGCTGTTTTGCTTATGTTATTAATATATAATAGTATTTTGAATGGGCAAAAATAGAGTAATACATTTCAAAAATACATATTTTCATGTCTGTCATCAGTAGCCTATATGCATTTCAATTTGGGTGTTTAAATTCAGTTGAGGAATGGAATAAAATGTCTATGTTAATGAGATCTTTGAAACTATATGTCGAAAATCACAACTAATTCAAGTAGTTTCCCCTAACTCTGTGCTTTGAAACTTTTAATAAGTATTACAGAACATCATTAAAAATTATTTTAATCTCTGTTTTACTTCATTTCCAGGGAATTTCCTGAGGAGTAGCACCCCCTCCAAAAAAAGCATGCTCATATATGCTTTGAAGTTTCCTTTATTTTATAACATTCATAATTTATTAATGTATAGGAGGCAGAGCCAAGATGGTGGAGAAGGAACACTGACTTTCTAAGCTCCTCTCTTACCCTCATGACCAACATTATATTCAGCCTCAAAAATAGCACTTGACTGCTAAAATTCATAAAGACTAGAAATACAACAATTCACCAGCCGAAGATAATCTGGAATTTTGGCAGAAAAGGTTTGTCCTGAGGGGGTGGGGAGAAGACCAGCGGGGCCGGGAGAGAACTAGAGGCGAACATATAGTGCAGACCAGGCGAGAATGTGTACACATCCCAAAACAGAAGTGACAGCACAGGTCACAGCACAATCTTGCAGCCCCAACCCGCAGTGCTGGGCTTTTCCTTAGGGCAGTTGCAAACCTGCACAGCAGGAGAGCACATCCCAGGGCAGCCTTTAATCTGCACAGTGGGGGGCTCAGCCTGGAGCAGTAGACTTTTCCCAGCACAGTTTGCTTATGGGCGGAGACACTTCTGGTCTGAGCTGGTCAGCTGATAATACCCACAGTCCCACTGGGGGCTTTGACCTCAGGTAGTGACACTTTCACTGCTTAGTCTCTAGCCTTAGAGCAGTCGCTAAATGGGGGTTCTTCACTGGGCACTTCCATAGCTTGCAGTGATGAATCATTTCCGGTTGGGGGGTGGGGAGTGGGGTACTTTTGCCCAGAGAACTCCTATATCTCGATGCTTGAATCCCGGTTTACATCTCTACTTGCTTTGCAGAGGAAGCTAGTAATCCCCTTGCCTTGAAGGCATACCCTAAAGGCTTTAAAAAATATGTAAAAAAAATTAAAAGGGCGATAGATACCTTCTATACAGAAAAAGAGCAGGTCTGCAACCCCAAGGAGACTTACAGTAAAGTCTCCAGACAATACCCCAAAGGGGAATGTTACTTGTCCCTCTTTACATAATGCTCTCATAGAAGAGACCATTATTAAGTCTCAAAAGAGAGTTAAAAGAAAACTTAGGAAAGGAAAGAGAAGTTTTAAAATATGAATTGGAAAAGATAAAAAATTCCCAGGAAGTGCAGGGAAACAGAATTTGTGAATTGGAAAAGATAAAAAATTCACAAGAAAGTAGGCTTTGTGAATTGGAAAAGACAAAGAACTCACAAAAAAATAGGATCTGTGAATTGGAAAAAGAAAATAATTCGATAAAAAAAAATTGTGAAATGGAAAAAAAATTCCATAGAGCAAAACAATCCATTTAAAAACTCAATTGGACATATACAAAAAGAAGTAAAAAAAAGCTAATGAAGAAAATAATTCATTAAAAATCAGAACTGAACAAATAGAAACTAATAATTCATTGAGAAAGCAAGAATCAGTCAAGCAATACCAAAATAAAAAATGATAAATTGGAAAAAAAAGCATGAAATATTTACATGGAAAAACAACAGACCTGGAAAATAGATCAAGGAGAGACAATCTGAGGATTATTGGGCATCCCAAAAATTATAATGAAAAAAAGAGCCTAGATACTATTTTATAAGAAATCATCAAAGAGTCCAGAGGTAATAGAATCAGAAGGTAAAATAGACATTGAAAGAATTCATCGAACACCTTCTGAAAAAGACCCTACAATAAAAATTCCAAGGAATATTGTGACCAAATTTCAGAACTATCAGATTAAGGAAAAAATATTACAAGCAGCCAGAAAAAAAAAAAGAAAACAATTTAAATATCGAGGTGCCACAATAAGGCTCACTCAGGATCTGGCTGCCTCCATATTAAAGGATGGAAGGAGCTGGAATCTGACATTCCAAAAGGCAAAAGAACTTGGAAGGCAGCCAAGAATAAATTACCTAGCTAAGCTGAGCATTTTCTTCCAGGAAAGAAGATGGACATTTAATGAAATAGATGAATTCCATTTGTTTCTAAGGAAAAAACCAGAACTAAACAAAAAAATTGATCTCCAACCATAGGACTCAAGAGAAGCAGAAAAGGTAAAAGGAACTCTTGAGAATTGTGTTTCTGTTGTGGATATACAAAAAGACTATATGTATCATTTCATTTAACTGATATAACATGAAAAGGGAAGTAGAAATGGAAAAGGGATAATGTCAGAAAAGGGGGAAATGGGGGAAAAAAGAGGGAAACTACATCCCATGAAGAGACAAAGGAAACTTATCATATCTGAGGGAACTCAGAGAGGGAGAGGAACATTGTGTGAATCTTATTCTCATCAGAGTTGCCTCAAAGAGAAAATAATTGACATACTTGTTTTTACAAAAAATCTTCTCTCACCTCATTAAAAAGGGGAGAAGAAAAGGGAAAAGAAAAAGAGTAATAAGGGAAGGGTACAAGAAAAGGGAAGAGATTCAAAGGTGGAGAGGGAGGGATCCTAAAGAGGGTGAGCATCATGATACAAGTGGGGCACATAAGTTGAAAACTGGAAAAGAGGGTTGGGGAGGCAAGTAAAACAAGAACATAATCTGGGGATATTAGGATGGCAGGAAATATAGAATTAGTCATTTTAACCATAAACGTGAATGGGATGAACCTTCCCATAAAGCAGAGGTGGATAGCAGACTGGATCAAAAGTCAGAACCCAACAATATGTTGTTTATAGTAAATACATTTAGAGTAAATACACCAGGGAGATACTTACAGAGTAAAGGTAAAAGGATGGACCAGAATCTATTATGCTTCAGGTGAAGTCAAAAAGTCAGGGATAGACATCCTGATCTCAGATTAAGCAAATGCAAAAATTGATCTTATTAAAAGAGATAAGGAAGGAAAATATATCTTGCTAAAGGGTAGCATAGGCATGAAGCAATATCAATACTAAACATATCTTCACCAAATGGTATAACATCTAACTTCCTAAAGAAGAAGTTGAGAGTTGCAAGAAGAAATACACAGCAAAACTATAATAATGGGAGATCTCAACCTTGCACTCTCAGAATTAGACATATCAAACCACAAAACAAATAAGAAAGAAATTAAAGAGGTAAATAGAATATTAGAAAAATTAGGAATGATAGATCTTTGGAGAAAACTGAATGGAGACAGAAAGGAATACACTTTCTTCTCAGCAGTTCATGGAACCTATTCAAAAACTGACCATATATTAGAACATAAAGACCTCAAAATTAAATGCAAGAAGGCAGAAATAGTAAATGCTTTCTTTTCAAATCACGATGCAATAAAAACTACATTCAACAAAAAGTTAGGGGTAAATAGACCAAAAAATCATTGGAAACTAAACAATCTCATCTTAAAGAATGATTGAGTGAAACAGCAAATTATAGACATAATTAATAATTTCACTCAAGATAATGACAATGAGGAGACATCATACCAATATTTGTGGATGCAGCCAAAACTATAATAAGAGGAAATTTTATATCCTTAGAGGCTTACTTGAATAAAATAGAGAAAGAGAAGATCAAAAAATTGGGCCTGCAACTTAAAAAGCTAGGAAAAGACCAAGTTAAAAACCCCCAATCAAATACTAAATTTGAAATTCTAAAATTAAAAGGAGAAATTAAAAATATTGAAAGTAAAAAAAAAACTATTGAATTAATAAATAAAACTAAGAATTGGTTTTATGGAAAAAGCCAATAAAATAGATAAATTTTTGGTGAATCTGATTAGAAAAAGGAGAGAGGAAAATCAAATTAATAGTCTTGAAAATGAATGGGATGAACCTTCCCATAAAGCAGAGGTGGATAGCAGACTGGATCAAAAGTCAGAACCCAACAATATGTTGTTTATAGTAAATACATTTAAACCAGGGAGATACTTACAGAGTAAAGGTAAAAGGATGGACCAGAATCTATTATGCTTCAGGTGAAGTCAAAAAGTCAGGGATAGACATCCTGATCTCAGATTAAGCAAATGCAAAAATTGATCTTATTAAAAGAGATAAGGAAGGAAAATATATCTTGCTAAAGGGTAGCATAGGCATGAAGCAATATCAATACTAAACATATCTGCACCAAGTGGTATAACATCTAACTTCCTAAAGAAGAAGTTGAGAGTTGCAAGAAGAAATACACAGCAAAACTATAATAATGGGAGATCTCAACCTTGCACTCTCAGAATTAGACATATCAAACCACAAAACAAATAAGAAAGAAATTAAAGAGGTAAATAGAATATTAGAAAAATTAGGAATGATAGATCTTTGGAGAAAACTGAATGGAGACAGAAAGGAATATACTTTCTTCTCAGCAGTTCATGGAACCTATTCAAAAATTGACCATATATTAGAACATAAAGACCTCAAAATTAAATGCAAGAAGGCAGAAATAGTAAATGCTTTCTTTTCAAATCACGATGCAATAAAAACTACATTCAACAAAAAGTTAGGGGTAAATAGACCAAAAAATCATTGGAAACTAAACAATCTCATCTTAAAGAATGATTGAGTGAAACAGCAAATTATAGACATAATTAATAATTTCACTCAAGATAATGACAATGAGGAGACATCATACCAATATTTGTGGATGCAGCCAAAACTATAATAAGAGGAAATTTTATATCCTTAGAGGCTTACTTGAATAAAATAGAGAAAGAGAAGATCAAAAAATTGGGCCTGCAACTTAAAAAGCTAGGAAAAGACCAAGTTAAAAACCCCCAATCAAATACTAAATTTGAAATTCTAAAATTAAAAGGAGAAATTAAAAATATTGAAAGTAAAAAAAAAACTATTGAATTAATAAATAAAACTAAGAATTGGTTTTATGGAAAAAGCCAATAAAATAGATAAATTTTTGGTGAATCTGATTAGAAAAAGGAGAGAGGAAAATCAAATTAATAGTCTTGAAAATGAAAAGGAAGAACTTTCCACCAACGAAGAGGAAATTAGAGAAATAATAAGTTACTTTGCCCAACTTTATGCCAATAAATTTGATAACTAAGTGAAATGGACGACTACCTCCAAAAATATAGGCTTCCCAGATTAACAGAGGAGGAAGTTGCTTGAACAGTTACATATCAGAAAAAAGAAATAGAACAAGCTATTAATCAACTACCTAAGAAAAAATCCCCACGACCGGATGGATTTACATGTGAATACTACCAAACATGTAAAGAACAATTAGGCCCAAAGCTACATAAACTATTTGATAAAATAAGGAATGAAGAAGTCCTACCAAATTCCATCAAATGAAATCAAATGATGCAGACATGGTACTGATACCTAAACCAGGTAGGTTGAAAACAGAGAAAGAAAATTATAGACTAATCTCCTTAATGAATATTGATGTTAAAATCTTAAATAAGATATTAGCAAAAACACTACAGATAATCATCCCCAGGATAATATACCACGATCAAGTAGGATTTATACCAGAAATGCAGGGCTGGTTCAATATTAGGAAAACTATTAGTATAATTTGCTATATTAATGACCAAATTATAAGGGGAAATTTCATATCTCTAGAGGCCTATTTGTATAAAATAGAGAAAGAGAAGGTCAATGAATTGGGTTTGCAACTAAAAATGCTAGAAAAGGAACAAATTAAAAACCCCCAGTCAAACACTAAACTTGAAATTCTAAAAATAAAAGGAGAGATCAATAAAATTGAAAGTAAAAAACCTATTGAATTGATTAATAAAACTAAGAGTTGGTTCTATGAAAAAACGAACAAAATAGACAAACCCTTAGTAAATCTGATTAAAAAAAGGAAAGAGGAAAATCAAATTGTTAGTCTTAAAAATGAAAAGGGAGAACTCGCCACTAACGAAGAGGAAATTAGAGCAATAATTAGGAGTTACTTTGCCCAACTTTATGCCAATAAATTCGACAACTTAAATGAAATAGAAAAATACCTCCAAAAATATAGCTTGCCCAAACTAACAGAGGAAGAAGTAAATATCCTAAACAGTCCCATCTCAGAAAAAGAAATAGAACAAACTATCCATCAACTCCCTAAGAAAAAATCCCCAAGACCAGATGGATTTACATGTGAATTCTACCAAACATTTAAAGAACAATTAACTCCAATGCTAAATAAACTATTTGAAAAAATAGGGATTGAAGGAGTCCTACCAAACTCCTTTTATGACGCAGACATAGTACTGATACCTAAACCAGGTAGGCTGAAAACAGAGAAAGAAAATTATAGACCAATCTCCCTAATGAATATTGATGCTAAAATCTTAAATAAAATATTAGCAAAAAGATTACAGAAAATCATCCCCAGGATAATACACTATGAACAAGTAGGATTTATACCAGGAATGCAGGGCTGGTTCAATATTAGGAAAACTATTAGCATAATTGACTATATCAATAACCAAACAAACAAAAACCATATGATCATCTCAATAGATGCAGAAAAAGCATTTGATAAAATCCAACATCCATTCCTAATAAAAACACGTGAGAGCATAGGAATAAATGGACTTTTCCTTAAAATAGTCAGGAGCATATATTTAAAACCATCAGTAAGCATCATATGCAATGGGGAAAAACTGGAACCTTTCCCAGTAAGATCTGGAGTGAAGCAAGGTTACCCTCTATCACCATTATTATTTAATATCGTATTAGAAACACTAGCCTCTGCAATAAGAGTCGAAAAAGATATTAAAGGAATTAGAGTAGGCAATGAAGAAACCAAACTATCACTCTTTGTAGATGATATGATGGTATACCTAGAGAACCCCAGAGATTCTACTAAAAAGCTATTAGAAATAATTCATAATTTTAGCAAAGTAGCTGGCTACAAAATAAATCCCCATAAATTCTCAGCATTTTTATACATCACCAACAAAACCCAACAGCAAGAGATACAAAGAGAAATTCCATTCAGAATAACTGTTGATACCATAAAA
The DNA here is from genome assembly GCF_016432865.1 of Antechinus flavipes. Classification (NCBI taxonomy): domain Eukaryota; kingdom Metazoa; phylum Chordata; class Mammalia; order Dasyuromorphia; family Dasyuridae; genus Antechinus; species Antechinus flavipes. Next base: position 110,749,564 of record NC_067400.1, on the reverse strand, counting down.
TATTTGGGAACCTATCTACCAAAGGAAAGTCAGGAATTATATGAGCAAAACTATAAAAAAGTCTCCACACAAATAAAGTCAGACTTAAATAATTGGAAAAATATTAAGTGCTCTTGGATCGGCTGAGCGAACATAATAAAGATGACAATACTCCCTAAACTAATCTATTTATTAAGTGCTATACCAATCAGACTTCCAAGAAAATATTTTAATGATCTAGAAAAAATAACAACAAAATTCATATGGAACAATAAAAAGTCGAGAATCTCAAGGGAATTAATGAAAAAAAAAATCAAATGAAGGTGGCCTAGCTGTACCTGATCTAAAATTATATTATAAAGCAGCAGTCACCAAAACCATTTGGTATTGGCTAAGAAATAGATTAGTGGATCAGTGGAAAAGGCTAGGTTCACAAGACAGAATAGTCAACTATAGCAATCTAGTGTTTGACAAACCCAAAGCCCCTAACTTCTGGGAAAAGAATTCATTATTTGATAAAAACTGCTGGGATAATTGGAAATTAGTATGGCAGAAATTAGGCATGGACCCACACTTAACACCATATACCAAGATAAGATCAAAATGGGTCCATGACCTAGGCATAAAGAACGAGATTATAAATAAATTCGAGGAACATAGAATAGTTTATCTCTCAGACTTGTGGAGGAGAAAGAAATTTGTGACCAAAGATGAACTAGAGACCATTACTGATCACAAAATAGAAAATTTTGATTACATCAAATTAAAAAGCCTTTGTACAAATAAAACTAATGCAAACAAGATTAGAAGGGAAGCAACAAACTGGGAAAACATTTTCACAGTTAAAGGTTCTGATAAAGGCCTCATTTCCAAAATATATAGAGAACTGACCCAAATTTATAAGAAATCAAGCCATTCTCCAATTGATAAATGGTCAAAGGATATGAACAAACAATTTTCAGAGGATGAAATTGAAACTATTACCACTCATATGAAAGAGTGTTCCAAATCATTATTGATCAGAGAAATGCAAATTAAGACAACTCTGAGATACCACTACACACCTGTCAGATTGGCTAAGATGACAGGAAAAAATAATGATGAATGTTGGAGGGGATGCGGGAAAACTGGGACACTAATGCATTGTTGGTGGAGTTGTGAACGAATCCAACCATTCTGGAGAGCAATCTTGAATTATGCCCAAAAAATTATCAAATTGTGCATACCCTTTGATCCAGCAGTGTTTCTATTGGGCTTATATCCCAAAGAAATACTAAAGAAGGGAAAGGGACCTGTATGTGCCAAAATGTTTGTAGCAGCCCTATTTGTAGTGGCTAGAAACTGGAAAATGAATGGATGCCCATCAATTGGAGAATGGCTGGGTAAATTGTGGTATATGAATGTTATAGAATATTATTTTTCTGTAAGAAATGACCAGCAGGATGAATACAGAGAGGACTGGCGAGACTTACATGAACTGATGCTAAGTGAAATGAGCAGAACCAGGAGATCATCATACACTTCGACAACGATATTGTATGAGGACATATTTTGATGGAAGTGGATTTCTTTGACAAAGAGACCTAACTGAGTTTCAATTGATAAATGACGGACAAAAGCAGCTACACCCAAAGAAAGAACACTGGGAAACGAATGTGAACTATCTGCATTTTTGTTTTTCTTCCCAGGTTATTTATACCTTCTGAATCCAATTCTCCCTATGCAACAAGAGAACTGTTCAGTTCTGCAAACATATATGGTATCTAGGATATACTGCAACATATCCAACATATATAGGACTGCTTGCCATCTAGGGGAGGGGGTGGAGGGAGGGAGGGGAAAAAAATCAGAACAGAAACGAGTGCAAGGGATAATGTTGTAAAAAAAAATTACCCTGGCATGGATTCTGTCAATATAAAGTAATTATTAAATAAAAATTAAAAAAAAATAACCAAATTAATAAAAAACCATATGATCATCTCACTAGATGCTGAAAAAGCATTTGATAAAATCCAACATCCATTCCTATTAAAAACACTTGAGCGTATAAGAATAAATGGACTTTTCCTGAAAATAATCAGCAGCATCTATTTAAAATCATCAGTAAGCATCATATGTAATAGGGACAAACTAAAACCATTCCCAATAAAATCAGGAGTGAAACAATGTTGCCCATTATCACCATTACTATTGAATATTGCATTAGAAATGCTGGCTTTGGCAATAAGAGTTGAGAAAGAGATTAAAGGAATTCGAGTAGGCAATAAGGAAACCAAATTATCACTCTTTGCTGATGATATGATGGCATACTTAGAGAACCCCAGTGATTCTAGAAAAAAGTTATTAGAAATAATTCACAACTTCAACAAAGTTGCAGGATACAAAATAAACCCATACAAGTCATCAGCATTCTTATATATCACTAACAAAATCCAAAAGTCAGAGTTAGAAAGAGAAATTCCATTTAAAGTAACTACTGATAGTATAAAATACTTAGGAATCTATCTGCCAAAGGAAAATCAGAAACTTTATGAGCAACACTACAAAACACTTTCCACCCAAATTAAGTCTGATCTAAGCAAATGGAAAAATATTAAAGGCTCTTGGATAGGGAGAGCAAATATAATAAAGATGACAATACTATCTAAACTAATCTATTTGTTTAGCGCTATACCAGACTCCCCAAAAACTCTTTTAATGACCTAGAAAAAATAACAACAAAGGTCATATAGAAAAACAAAAGGTCAAGAATTTCTAGGGAATTAGTGAAAAAAAAAATCAAATGAAGGTGGCCTAGCTGCACGAGATCTAAAATTATATTATAAAGCAGCTATTACCACAACCATTTGGTATTAGCTAAAAAATAGATTAGTTGATCAGTGGAATAGGTTAGGCTCAAAGGACAAAACAGTCAATAACTGTAGCAATCTAGTCTTTGACAAACCCAAAGACCCCAGCTTTTGGGATAAGAACTCATGGTTTGATAAAAATTGCTGGGAAAATTGGAAACTAGTATGGCAGAAACTAGGCATTGACCCACACTTAACACCGTACACCAAGATAAGGTCAAAATGGGTTCATGACCTAGGCATAAAGAATGAAATTATAAATAAATTAGGGGAACACAGGATAGTTTACCTTTCAGACCTGTGGGAGAGGAAGGAATTTATGACCAAAGAAGAACTAGGGATCATTACTAATCATAAAATAGAAAATTTTGATTATATCAAATTGAAAAGTTTTTATACAAACAAAACTAATGCAGACAATATTAGAAGGAAAGCAATAAATTAAGAAAACATTTTTACAGTCAAAGGTTCTGATAAAGGCCTCATTTCCAAAATATATAGAGAATTGACTCTAATTTATAAGAAATCAAGCCATTCTCCAACTGATAAATGGTGAAAGGATATGAACAGACAGTTCTCAGATGAAGAAATTGAAACTATTTCTAGCCATGTGAAAAGATGCTCCAAATCATTATTAATCGGAGAAATGTAAATTAAGACAAATCTGAGATACCACTACACACCTTTCAGATTGGCTAGAATGACAGGGAAAGATAATGTAGAATGTTGGAGGGAATGTGCAAAAACTGAGACACTGACACATTATTGGTGGAATGGTGAATATATCCAGCCATTCTGGAGAGCAATTTGGAACTATGCTCAAAAAGTTATCAAACTGTGCATATCTTTTGATCCAGCAGTGTTACTACTGGTCTTATATCCCAAAGAGATTTTAAAGAAGGGAAAGGAACCTGTAGTTGCAAGAATGATTGTGACAGCCCTCTTTGTAGTGGCCAGAAACTGGAAACTGAGTGGATGCCCATCAATTGGAGAATGGCTGAATAAATTGTGGTGTATGAATATTATGGAATATCATTGTTCTGTAAGACATGACCAGCAGGATGATTTCAGAAAGGCCTGGAGAGACTTACATGAACTGATGCTGAGTGAAATGAGCAGGACCAGGAGATAATTATATACTTTAACAACAATACTATATGATAATCAATTCTTTTTTTTTCCTTTTTTATTTTTATTATAATAACTTTTTATTGAAAGAACCCACGCCAGGGTAATTTTTTACAACATTATCCCTTGTACTCACATCTGTTCCGATTTTTCCCTTCTCTCCCTCCACCTCCTCCCCTGTATGGCAAGCAGTCCTATACATGTTAAATAGATTACAGTATATCCTAGATACAATATATGTTTGCAGAACCAAACAGTTCTTTTGTTGCACAGGGAGAATTGGATTCAGAAGGTATAAATAACCTGGGAAGAAAAACAAAAATACAAATAGTTTACATTCATATCCCAGTGTTCTTTCTTTAGGTGTAGCTGCTTCTGTCCATCATTGATCAATTGAAACTGAGTTAGATCTCTTTGTCAAAGAAATCTGCTTCCATCAGAATATATCTTCATATAGTATCAATGTTGAAGTATATAATGATCTCCTGGTTCTGCTCATTTCACTTAGCATCAGTTCATGTAAGTCTCTCCAAGCCTCTCTATATTCATCCTGCTGGTCATTTCTTACAGAACAATAATATTCCATAACATTCATATACCACAATTTACCCAGTCACTCTCCAATTGATGGGCATCCATTCAATTTCCAGTTTCTAGCCACTACAAATAGGGCTGCCATAAACATTTTGGCACATACAGGTCCCTTTCCCTTCTTTAGTATTTCTTTGGGATATAAGCCCAGAAGTTACACTGCTGGATCAAAGGATATGCAAAGTTTGATAACTTTTTGAGCATAATTCCAGATTGCTCTTCAGAATGGTTGGATTCATTCACAACTCCACCAATAATGCATCAGTGTCCCAGTTTTCCCACATCCCCTCCTACATTCATCATTATTTTTTCCTGTCATTCTAGCCAATCTGACAGGTGTGTAGTGGTATCTCAGAGTTGTCTTAATTTGCATTTCTCTGATCAATAGTGATTTGGAACACTCTTTCATATGAGTGGTAATAGTTTCAATTTCATGATGATCAATTCTGATGGACGTGGCCCTCTTCAACAATTAGATGAATCAAATCAGTTCCAATAGAGTAGTAATGAATTGAACCAGCTATACCCAGCGAAAGAACTCTGGGAGATGACTATAAACCACTACATAGAATTCCCAATCCCTCTATTTTTGTCTGTCTGCATTTTGAATTTCCTTCACAAGCTAACTATACACTATTTCAAAGTCCGATTCTTTTTGTACAGCAAAATAACTGTTTGGACATGTATACTTATTGTGTATCTAATTTATACTTTAATATATTTAACATCTACTGGTCATTCTGCCATCTGGGGGAGGGGGTGAGGGGAAGGAGGGGAAAAATTGGAACAAGAGGTTTGGCAATTCTCAATGCTGTAAAGTTACCCATACATATAACCTGTAAATAAAAGGCTATATATATATATATATATATATATATATATATATATATATATATATGAACATATTTAATATGTATTGGTCAACCTGCCAACTGGGAGAAGGGGTGGGGAGGAGGGGAAAAGTTGGAACAAAAGATTTTGGAATTGTCAATGCTGAAAAATTACCCATGCATATATCTTGTAAATAAAAAGCTATAATAACAAAAAAGAATACTTTTTATTTCATTACAAATATACTGTAACTTCCACTAAAGTTATGCACCTTGGTGTGGAGTTAAAGTGCTCAAGATTTATTAGTCCTAACAAATGATCTCAAGGACCAAATGTGTCTGTTTTCCAAGATCAAACCTAGTCTTAGTTCTAGTAAGTTCAGAGAGGTTAAGTCATCAATAGGCTGCCCAGTAAGATATGGATACCTTGGACATAAAAAGCCATAAAACAAAGTCAAAAAACAACAAATGACCATAGGACATGATTTTATCTCTTTTACTTCTGTAATGATAATGAAAGTAAGTTAGATAATAGGAAAGAAATCATGAAGTATTATACAAATTTAGATGTTATAAAACATAAAGTGTTAAGCAATTCCACCCATAACCAATAATCACCAATAATCAATACCACCTAACCAAGGCTTATAAGGATTGAAGAAAATAATGCATGCAGTTATAGATCAAACTTACAACACTATATAAATGTGATTTGTGTGTACTGTAAGAACAATATCATATCAATATTAATGATTAGAATGATTTTATAAATATAAGAAAGTACTAGCTAAGTAGAATTGCGATTCCAAGATTCTCCTTGGAAAAGCCAACATACACAAACAAAAGATGTATAATATGTTCAATTCTTTAAATTTCTTTAGGCTTTAGCCTTCAGAGAAATAACAGGAGTTGGACTGAAATAACTTATTAAACAATTACTTTGTGCCAAGTACAGGTAACATAAAAATAATTGAGAATTTCTGATTTCAAGGAGGTTTATCTACAAAGGAATTCAATAATTCAATTGCACAAAAATGCAAAGATAAGATGATGAAGTAAAGGCAAGAACTCTCTCTTCCAATCCTCTCCAAATTACTTTAAATAATGACTTTGGAGAACTTTAAGAGTGTTAAAACACATGGAAAGAGAGAATAGAACAATTTTCCAGCTGAAGACAGCTTACAAAGACAACAGGAACAGTTTGTAGTACCAGGGTAGAATTCCAGTTTGCAGTCCTGAAGCAAATTCCCCAGACCCTGCCCCAGTATGGGGTTTGGGGAAAACAAAGCAGGAACTGGTGTAGAGGACCTCTGAATCAGTGGCAGTACTGGTACTTCCAGACTTCTCGACCTAGATTCACCAAAGACATTTTTGAAGGTTGCAGAAAAGATCTATGGAACTAAGGTGGGATTCAAGCATGCAGTCCCAATGCAGGCCACATGCCAGGCCAAGCCTGTCTTTGCATTTCTCTAATCAATAGCAATTTAGAACTTTTTACATATAACTAGAGATGTATTTAATATTAAAATTTGAAAATTGTCTGTTCATATCCTTGACCATTTATCAATTGAGTAATGATTTTTATTCTTATGAATTTTACACAGTTCTTTGGATATTTTAGAAAAGAAACCTTTACAGAGACACTAACTGTAAAATATTTTTTCCCAGCTTTGCACTTCCCTTTTAATCTTGTTTCTATTGCTTTTGTTTATGCAAAACTAATATTTTGTAATCAAAATTATCTATTTAATTTTTCATCATATTCTCCAGTTCTTCTTTTTTCATAAATTTATCCCTTCTCCAAAGATCTGATGGGCAAATTATCCCTTCCTCTCCTACTTTTGCATATGGTATTAAGTTTTATGCCCAAATCATGTATCTATTTGGAGCTTATTTTGATATGGAGAGTGCAATGTAGGTTTGGGCATGTTAAGTTTCCTTTCTATCACTTACTGCTAGGCTTTGTCAGTAACATATAGAAATGTTGATGATTTGCATGGGTTTATTTTATATCCTGAAATTTTGTTAAAGTTATTATTTCCAGTAGGTTTTTAATTTTTTTTTTAATTTCCAATTGGTTTTTAATCTATCTCTCCCGGGTCTTTTATTGAATATAATTTTTAATTGCATCATGGTCTGAAAAAGAACCATTTATTACTTCTGCCCTTCTGCATTTGATTGTGAAGTTTTTATTCTCTAAAACATTGTTAGTTTTGTATAGATGCCATGGAGTATTATGGAGTAAATGTTGTATTCCTTTTTGTTCCTATTCAGGTTTCTGTAGAGGTTTATCATATCTAGGTTTCTAGGATTCTATTAACTTTCCTATTTTTTTTATTGTTTATTTTGTGGTTAGATTTGTCTGATTCTGAGAAGGGAAGGTTGAGATCACTCTCTAGTACAATTTAGATGCCCATTTCTTCCTATAACTGGCTTAAAATCTAATAATTTGATTGTGCTACCTCTTGGAGCATATGCATTTAGTATCCTTACTACTTCATTCTTTAAGGCACTTTTTATCAAGATATATATTTTTTCCTTCCTTATCACTTTTAATTAGATCTATTTTCATTTTTGCTTTATCTGAGATCAGAATTTCTATTCCTGCTTTTTACTTCAGCTGAAACATAATAAATTTTGTTCCAGTCTTTTATCTTTATTCTGTATGTTTCTCTTTTTGTCAAATGTGGTTTTTATACACAACATATTATAGGATTATATTTTTTAATCCAATGTGCTAATTGCTTCCATTTTATGGGAAAGTTCATCTTATTCACATTCACAATTATGATTACTTGCTCTGTATTTCACTCCATCCTATTTTCTTCCCTGTATATACTTTTGTCCTATCTTTCCACTGTCATTGGAATGATTAAGTTATTCCCTAGTAGAGCCCAAACTGATGAGATTAATCTTCAGAATATGCCAAATTCCCTCCTTTTTTACCGGGAATCTAATAGGTTTTGGGGGAACCTTTCCATGTGATCTAATCTTACGTATTATACCTCACATTTCTTCTTCCAGTACAGATCTTTTTCCACACCTTAATGTCTTTTTCTTGGATGTTATCACACCATAGTTCATTCACAACTACATCCTCTATCCATATGATGTCCTACTATGTCTATCTCACTAACAGATACAGTTCTCAAGAGTTACAGATATTATTTGCCCATATAGGGATATTAAACAATTTAAAGGTTAAATTAAACTATATGTGTATTTTCCTATTTACATTTCTATCCTATTCTTGATACCTGTATTTATATATTAAATTCTGTTTTGTTCTTTTTTTTCAATAGCAATGACTGAAAATCTATTACTTTCTTGAAGATCCATCACCTCTCCTCAAAATTGGTGCTAGTCTTTATGGGTAATACTTCTTGGTTGTAACTCTATGTTCTTTGTCTTCTAGAATATGATATATTCTGGACTCTCTGATTTTTTATTGCAAAAGTTGCTAGATCCTGGGTAATCTTGACTGTTGCTCCTTGATATTTGAATTGTCTTTGTCTGGCAGCTTGCAGTATCTTTTCTTTGAGACTGCAATCTTTGAGATTGCAATTCTGGAGTTTTGCAACAATGTTGTTTGAGGTTTTCCCTGTGGGATCTCTTTCAGAAGGTAATTGATAGATTCTTTCACTGGTTATTTTCTTCTCTGCTTACATAATATCAGGGCAGTTTTCCTAGATGATATCTTGAAGAATGCTATCCAGGATCTTTTTTTTGGTCATAGCCTTCAGGTAAACCAATAATTTTTAAAATCATTTCTTCTGGATCTATTTTAAAAGTCATATTTTTTTTTCAATGAGGCATTTCACATTTTCTTCCTTTTTTCATTTTTTTTTAGTTTGACTTATTCTGTCTCATAAAGTCCATTACCCTCCATTTGCCCCATTCTAATTTTTAATATGATTTTTTTCACTTAGCTTTTGTATCTCATTTTTTATTTTGTTAATTCTAATTTTGAAAGTGTTTTCTTCAGTGGATTTTTTTTTTTCATTTGGCCAATTGTATTTTTAAGGAGTTGTTTTCTTCAGTTTTTTACTTCCTTTTCCAAGCTATTGACTCTCTCTTGCATATCTCTCATTTCTTTTCTCATTTTTTCTATCTCTTTTATTTGCTTTTTAAATTTTGCATGAGCACTTTCAAGAAGCCTCTTTGGTCTTGAGAACAATTCTTATAACTGTTTGACATTTTTTATTTGGATATTTTGTCCTTTTCTGAGTTTTTGTTTTGGTCTTCCCTATTACCATAGTAGTTTTCTCTAGTCAAGTTCTTTTCGGTTTCTTATGGTTGAGCTCTACTCCTTGCATAAAGAAGATGCAGTCCAAAGCTTTCTGTGCATCTCTGAGTTTTTGTTTTGAGCACAGGGCCCCTTGTGTTTGTCCTGGGTAGCATTGCCTGCTCTTTTCAGTAAACAGCCTTGCTTCCCAGAGTTTGCCTTCTGATTTGGAACTGGGGACTGCCCCACTGCTCTGTTCTGCTAATGATAAAGGACAGAATATCTCAGTTGATGATTTGCTGTGAATAAAACCCTCTCATCATCCTTTCCAGAATCTGTTTAAGCTGAACTGAATATCCTTTTCACCCATTGAGTCTGACCTTTCTTGTAGTTTTTCCAATCTATCTTGAGCTGGAGGGTGGTTTCAATCAGCCAGACTCTGTTCAGAAGATTGGTTTCATGTGGTCTACAAGGAAAACTGAGAAAGCTTAAAGCATCTTCCTGGTTTTGCTCTGCCATCTCTGCTCCAATCCTGGAAATATCTCAGAGTTGTTTCAGTTTGCATTTCTTTAATCAGAAGTGATTTACAGCATTTTTCATATGACTATAGATGACTTTAATTTCTTCATCTGAAAGATGACTTTTCATATGATTTGAATATCAATTGGCAAATGACTTGTATTCTTATAAATTTGATTCAGTTCTCTATATGTTTTAGAAATGAAGTCTTTATGAGAAATGCTTGCAGAAATTGTTTCCCACATTTCCGCTTTCCTTCTAATTTTGACTACATTTTTTGTTTATGTGAAACCTTTTTAATGTAATATAATCAAAATTAGATGATTTAACTATTTTGTGAATATATATATACACACATAATGCATAGACAATTAAGCATATACATATACATGTATACATACATATACATAGATATTTATAACATCTACATAAATTGACATATGCATCTATATAAAACAGTACTATGTTAGAGTTCAAATGTTGGAGTTTGTTCTTCTCAGAGCGCAGCCGGTTTAGAGGCTTAGAGCCCTTCGGATGTCTCCAAATCCAAAAGTTCTGTCCTTCAGCCTCTGCCTCTGCTTTCTTCTGCCTCCAACAGAGATGGAAGATCTCTCTTATCTCCTTCTGGGGAGCCCAGCCACCTACTTGCCGCGGAGAGAGGGCTTCTGGCGTAGCTCCACTGAAGTCCGTCAAAAGTGTTCTCTGCAGCAGAGTTGTTCCTCTCGAGTCTAGCGCGATCAGCCAGCCAAGAGGAACAAATGTGTATTCTGGAATGGCTGTCTCGCCTTATATGTGAACCTTCTGAGAGAATGGGATTATGGGTTTTCTCCCATAGTGCTCTCTGGCCCAAAGAGCTTTAAGGTGTGGTGTAGAAAGTGTACTTTTTGAAGCTAGCATACTTGTGGAGTCCAATGAGTAAAGGTGGGAACACAAGCCTTGTCTTGATTAGTTCTACTTAGTACCTTGTTTCAGGTTCTGGCCAAAACAACTTCTTGTAAGATTAGATCAACTCTAATTACTTAGCAGTTAGTAAGGATTCCAACAGTACTATGCTTGTTTGTCCTCTGTTTCTCTGAAGGTGAATAACAACTCCCTTCATAAGTACAAAATTTTCCATATTTTTCTGTCTACCAACTTATCATTTTCTAAATCACAGAAACATTACATTTTTAATATTATATTCTAAATATTCAAATGATCAACAAGCCAATGGATTAGTTGGTTGGACAATTTATCCCTTTCCTTGAATTCAACTAATTTCTATCCAAATTTGGTACCTTATTACTCTTCACTCATATTATTATAACATTCCCCTAAATGGTTTCTTTGCTTCCTTTCTTTTCCTTATTTAATGTATACTTCATATGACTGCTAAAATTAGAAAATTAGATTGCTTCATTATTTTTGATGTATTTCTATTACTCACAAATCTTCAAGGGATTATATGATCTAAAATAAAAGTTCCTTATTTATACATTTTGCATTCATATTAGTTAATTTCAATTTAGTTTACATTTATTAATTTGAAGTAGATGTTGGTAATACAAAGAAAATAATAAAATCTCTATAATAAAATTCTCTAAAAGTAAATCATATTCTGTTAAATTTAGAGCTTTTATAAAATTTCAGTATTTTCAAAGATTGAGGAATGTCTTAATTTGAAGAATACATTAGCATTATTTAAGGTTTTTTCTATCATATTATAAAGGTCAAAGTGAAATAGCTTATTATTAATAATGTGAGACATTAATGAAAATCACAGATTCATAACTTCACTAGTTATCACAAGTACTAACATAATATGTATATTTTAATTAGATGATCTACAAATGTGGCATTGATGATTTTGTATGTAGCAATCTCAGAGTCTTAAAACTAGCCAGAAACTAAGAGATAATATGATCATCTCTTACTTAATCAAAAGTTGTTTCTATGATCTCCTTGTAAGATAGCCATCAAATAATCACTTCTCTTTACTCTCATCTCTCTCTGTGTCTTATAAAAATCCAAATTGGTTAAAGGGTTACTTTTGTTTCCACCTACATCTTTCTTCATCCTTCCTTGAAATTCAAATTCTTATGTTTTTAGCTATCCACCTTTTCTTTTAGGTATTCTCATATTTTTTCTCTTTTTATGTTCATATTAGTGATATCTGCTGTAAACCATGTCTAAGAAGGTTGAAACTATGATTCTTTCCAGCAAGATACAAAACACAATCAGATATTTTAGGACTATCATTTCTTCTTTTATTAAGATATTTGAATACTTCAGAATAACCTGCTAATATTTGATGGTATAGAAATAAGATTTTTAAAATACTATTCTTGGCTTTTGCAGGAGAATTGAAGATAATTCCAAATTTCCATTTTTTAATGTTCAAACTCATATTTTCTTATCCACTAAAAAGAAATGATATTTCTTAAAGGAAGAAAAAATACTCCCTAAGTGTGAATTTTAAGATTTACTTTTTTACAATTTTCTATAGAGTGATAGGTTTCTATGTTCATTTATGCCCTAATTTCTTTTTTGTAATGACAGATTTAATTTTAAAGAAATTTCTTTATTGGTACACATCAGTTTCTAGTTCTTTTGAAATATTGTGTGCTTATTTGTATTATGATGACATCTCATGATTATAGATCTTGTAATAATTGATTAAATATGTAATGCAATCTGTAGCATATGTTTAAACAGAGGTTGATTTGTATTTCAAAGTATGTGCACTGCAGAAGCAAACACTAAAATTATATTTTAAAAGTTAACATTTTGTTTTTAATGCCCTCATTTTTTCCACAAGCAGGATTTGCAACTTTGTTATGAAATTATCACTTAAAAAAAAAAAAAAAAAACGCTCCAAAAGAAAACAAAATAGTGACCTTTATCTTATAGAAAATGATCCCATGGCCCAATTCCAGGTTCAAGGGCTGAGCTAAGGATTGCTCAGTAAAGGAAATGTTTGATGCATTAAAAGCATGCATATTTCATACACAATGGATTTTCATAGTAATTTTTTTAAAGCATAGGTCATTTACAAACTGCTATTTCTACAACTAATTTTTTCTATTATATTAAATGTAATTTTCCACTTTAATCACTTATAAATATGAAAATGATAATCAGTTGAGACAGTTTTGTATTTACATATCTTACACAATCTTTTCATTAAAATGAGCAGTGACCAACTTAAAACAGTATGAATTTATTCAACACATTAAGAAAAGAGAAGACAAGACATTCATGTACAGGAGGGATTTCTTTAATCTCTTTTCTTGGGAGCATTATCAGTGTAGCAATGGGCAATCCTGAATGCTACATGAATGCAGCTGGATGTCTATGAGAATTTGTGTGGAGAACAAAGACTTTATTGGTTGGCGGAGATCTAAGTGTACCTGCAGCAAATTCCCTCTGGCCATTGGATTTATAGTGAGGTCCTTTTCAAGGTTAACTTGCTGCCTCAGTTATAATTACTGATAGTGATAAGGAATTCTTGTAGAACAATCAGTAAGACCTGCTTTATTGAAAGTTTCTTTCTTCTGCTCTATTCTATTCACTATTTAATCAATTTACCAACCAAACCACAGTAGAATTTTTAGCAAAACAAAACAAAACAAAACAAAAAATGTTTAAAGAGACTACAGAGTAATTCTCTCATGCTTGATTAGGTCTTCTGGGACAACTCCCAAATGGACAGCTCTTGAGATGTTTTATATAATCACCAGATTTATCTTAGTAAAAAAAAAAAAAATCTACCTTATAGAGCCACACACTATTTTTCCCCCTTTCTCTCTCTCACACACAATTTAACATTCTCTATTCCCAGTCTCCCTAAGTTCCATGGGGGGGAAATGTATGCAACATATAGTGATTGAATAAATTTAAATAGCTTAAGCTTAATTTAATTATCATTTTCTGTTTTTTTCTCCCTAAATGAATAAACAAGTATTCATGAAGCACATTCTCCATAATAATGTAGAGGTTGTGTGGTATTAAAAATGTCCTTAATATTGCTAGGATTGCTAGCAATCCATTTGTTAGAACAAAAATTATAGTGTAAACTTATATATCATTCTATATATAAAATACAGAAACATATTTCACTTTGAAATCTGTAAACTACATACTTATCCAATTAGAAGAATTCAGTTTTCAGATACTTGAGTATCTGAATGGATCCTCAATTCCATTAATGTGGACACATCTTATGTGCCTGTTGCTGATATTCTCCCCCAAGTTCTCCATAATATGATCACCTACCATGCTAAAACCTTCTTCATAGTCTCTTATTTATTATGAGTGTCATTAAAAGAACATGAGTTGTCCATTCACAACCCCTTACTTTAGGTGAATAAATCTCACAACTTTTGAGATCAATTGAATGTTGGTTATAGATTAAAACTGATCCACTTCAAGTAATATATTCTCCAATATATTTTTATTTATAATTTAATCGTTTTAATTTTTTGAAAATAATGGTTCATATCAATTCTTGAGTAGTAGAGCTAATAAGTTGTCAGAGTGAGATATTCTTCCAGCACAAAACAATTTAGAAGGTTGGAAAGAAAGATCTGTGATGGGGTGGGGATTGATCCAGAGTCCACATAAATGAAAGACCAGTGATTGGATTAGGTGCTATAGCTAGAAACAGGAGCAGTTTAAGGAACTCCCAGACTAGAGATGAAAACTGCTCAGAAAATGACCTGGATGCTGGACAAAATGTTACTTGATAACTCCATTGTCTAAGTCCAATGTCATAATTCAAAGGCAGATATAAGAACCTTCATTCAAGAAGGAGCCAAAGTCCATAGGGGCAGTGTAATTTTTGCTTAAGAATGCAGAAACCCTGAGGAACTGACCAGTTTTCCTTGACTTTTGACTTTTTTTTATTGTTTCTTAAAGCTTTGTGGAATCATTAGATTCCACTGTCAATTCTAATTTAAAAATATTATCTTTAAGAAGTTTTATTTTAACTATGTTATGCATTTGAATAATTCTGCTTTTTCAATAATTATTTTTTCAATCAATTTTGGTGCCTTTTTTTTTTTTTTAGCATTTAGCTAATTTTGTTTATTAAGACATTTCCCTCAGCATTTTTTGTGCCTCCTTTATCAAGCTTTGATCTTTTTAAATAATTTTCTTGCATTATTCTTATTTATTCCATTTTTTTATCTATCACTCTAATCTATTTCTTATCTCTTCTAGAAATTCTTGTTGAGTTTGTGAATAAGTAGCTTTTTTTATTGTTGTTGTTTTAGGCTTTGTTTGATTTTTTTTGTTTGTTTTGTTTTAATTGTTTTCATGTTGTTGCCTTCTCTGGAGTTTGTCTTGATCTTCTCTGCCACAATAATGACATTTTCAGTCAAATTTATTGCTATTTACTCATTTTCCTAACCTATTTCTTGATTTTGAATTTTATGTCAAAACCGGGGAGAACTTGTTCCAAGCCTGAAGCTGTTTTATGGTTTTATGTTGCGTTTTCCATTCTTTTCCTGTGGGTATACAAGTTTTCAGTGCTTTCAAGGTGGTGTGATCTGAGGAGAGACATGATCATTGTTTTCCTGGTCAGTGCTCTAATTTTTGCCCAGGAGGAGCCCTGCTCCCTGTGCTACCACAAGTGCTAGAACTCCTTTTATTGCTTAGATTATGACCAGATCCCTACTCTCAAGCAGGTATAGCTACTAGCTCTCCTATATCATTAGAATTAAGACTCTGCTCTCTTGTGACTAACCACAAGCATCCTTCTCTACCCAGGAACTATGACCCAAAGCTATAAATGGGCATGAGCTGTTTAAGTGTCTCCCTTTCATCCAGTTCCAACAAAAGTTTCCAAGAAATTTCTTTCTCACCACTTGTCTGATCTACTTATCTCTAGGCTAAGAGTTCATGAAATTACTGTAGCTACTGTTGAGGCCATCTAAAAAGTAAAACCCTGGTTCTGCTGCTACATAAACTCCAGTCTTACTTGTACATGGGTGTCATAGATTTCCTTGGTGACTTCCCAAGTTATGTTAGACTGGAAAAATATTTCACTTTGACATTTCATTGGATCTGCTGCTGTAGAATTTTCTTTGATGTATTAGTTTAACATTATTTGAAGGAAGTTTGGCTGGGTTGCTACTTTTATTCTGTTTTTGGTTGAGCCTCCATTTTTCCTACTGTCAATTTGATTCTGAAATATTTACAAGATGAAATAATTTCATTGGGTTTCATGTCAGACATTCTGCAAAATTTTCCCTTCTTTATTACTTTTCACTTAATGAATTTCATCTGTAATTTCTCATCAACTTCCCCTGGAATTTTTACCAATTAATTTACATTATTTATCTGATTTGCTCTTATTTCTTATTTGTCTTATCTTATTTCAGTCTTACTATCTCCAGGAATTCAATCACTCATTCATTCAAAACTTTTGTCAAAGCTCTTTTAAAATACTTATTTATTTTTAAGACACATTACTTTTTGAATCATGTTGAGAGAGAAAAATCAGAACAAAAAGGGAAAAACCATTGAAAAAGGAAAAAAAAATCTCTGAAAAAGAAATGAATATAGCACATGTTGATTTACATGCAATCTCCATAGTTCTTTTTCTTGATGCAGATGGCATTTTCTATTCACAGTCTACAGGGATTGCCTTGGATCACTGAGAAAAACCAACTCTTTCATAATTGATCATCACACATTCTTGCTGTTATTGTAAAGAATATATTCCTAGTTCTGCTTGTTTCACTCAATATCAGTTCATGAAAACCTTTTCATACCTTTGTGCTGGAAAATGCACACTAATAAATAATAAGCATTATATTTTAATGCTTATACATATAATATTTATGACCACTTATATATACATTTCACTTTTTAATTATTTGTTAGATATATAAATATATGTAAAAATTATATATGCATATATTAAATTAATTACACATGTAATAAGTTAAAATAATTAAAGCTATCTAAAGTCATATGAAAAGATGTTCTAAATCATTATTGCTTAGAGCAATGCAAATTAAAACAACTTTTAAATTGATTGAGATGACAGGTAAAGATAATATTAGATGTTGCAAAAGATGTGGCTAAACTGAAACATTAATTAATTGTTAGTGGAGTTGTGAAATGATCCAACCATTTTGGAGAGGAACCTGGGCATGCCTTTTGTTCCAGAAGTACCTCTACTGGATCTGCAACCCAATAAAATCATGAAATAGGAAGAAGCCCCCCATGTGCAAAAATGTTTATATCAGCTATTTTTGTGATGGTAAAAAATTGGGAAATGAGTAAATGCCAATCAATTGGGGAATAACTGAATAAGCTGTCTATATAAAGGTAATGGAATTATTGCTGTAAGTAATGATGAACAAGCCAATTTTAGAAAGGCCTGGAAAGATTTTCATAAATTGATACTGAGTGGAAAAAAAGCAAATTCAGGATACATTATACACAATAATATCAAGAATGTGTAATAATCTTCTATGAAAGAATTGGGTCTTCTCAGTGGTTCAATGATTCAGAGCAATCTCAATAGACATTATTAAATATTTTAAAATTCATTTCGTTACTATTTTCCCAATTTATATTCAAATTATTTTTTCACATTTGTTTTTAAGACTTTTGAATTCTAGGTTTTCTCCCTTATCCCCACAAACAATTAAGAAAGTCTATGTGAAGTTATGCAAAACATTTCCATAAAAGTTAACTTGTGAAAGACTACATAGATCTCTCATCCTAATGAAAATAAAAAATGCTAAAGAAAAATTAAGTTAAAAATAAAGTAAGAGAAAATAATAGGGAATGTTTAGCTATCTATTCAGACTCTATCAGTTCATTTTCTGGGCATAGATAGGCTTTTTCATCATAAGTCTTTCAGAGTAAATGATTGTTCTATTGAGAATAACAAAGTCATTTATATCTGGTTCTCCTAGAACATTGATAGTATTTTCTATACAGTATAATTCATTTTATAAATGAAAGACTTCCCAGTTTTTTTTTCCTTGAGAACTTCCTGTTCATCATTTTCCAGAGAACAATAATATTCCATAAGAGAAATTTGATTCAATTTTTTAAAAATGACTATTGTTATTATATTTATTATATTTTCTCCCTTCATCTTGTCCCTCCTCAAAAGTTGTTACTGACTACTCCCCCTGCCAAATAGGCTCTCTCTTTTATCACTATTCCTCCCTATCCATATCCTATTTCCCTTTTATTTTCTTACAGGGTAAGACAGATTTCTATCCCCCAACTGAGTATTTCTGTTTTTATATGTGTTTTTTTCTATTTGAGCCAGTTCTGATGAGAGTAAGGTTCACTCAAGCACTCAATCTCTCTTTTCCATTGTAAAAGCTTTTTTTTTTTGTCTCTGCAGAGAATTTGCATCATTCCATATCTCTCTTTCCCTTTTCTCAGTACACTCCTCTCTCACCCCTTAACTTCATTGTTTTTATTTAAAAAGGTATTATCTATTCATATTCAACTCACATCCATGCCCTCTGTCTACATATACTTGTTCTAATTGCCATAATAATGAGAATGTTCTAATGAATTACAAGTATCATCCTCCCATGTAGAAGATAAACCTTATTAAGTGCCTTATTATATCACTTTCCTGATTACCTCCTTATGCTTCTTCAGAGTTCTGCATTTGAAAATTAAATTTTCCATTCAACTCTGGGCTTTTCATCACAAACACTTGAAAATCTTCTGTTTCATTGAAAGATTTCTCTCTGTTTCCTCTGAAAAATTATACTCAATTTTGCTGGGTAGGTGATTGGGGTTGCTATCCTACCTCCATTGTTCTCCATAATAATATATTTGGCTGTAATATTCCTGGGAGTTTTTATTTTAGAATCTCTTTCAGGAGGCAATTAGTGGATTCTTTCAAGTTCTATTTTGCCCTCTGATTCTAGTATATCAGGAAAGTTTTCCTTGATAAATTTTTGAAAGAAGATGTCCAAGTTCTTTTTTTGATCATGACTTCAAAGTTGGCCAATAATTTTTAAATTATCTCTCCTGGATCTATTTTCAGGTCAGTTGTTTTTCCAATGAGATATTTCAACTTTTTCCTGTTTTTAATTTTTTTTTTTTTGGTTTTGCTTTGTTTTGTCTTGATAAAGAATTATTTTCCTCAGTGAGCTTTTGTACCTGCTTTCCCAATTGGCCAACTTGCTTTTTAAGGCATTCTTTCCCTTATTAGTTTTTTTTTTTAATATTTCTTTCTTTTTCTAATTTTTGCTCTATCTCTCTTACATGATTTTCAAAGTCCCTTTTGACCTCTTCCATGGCCTGAGCCCAATTCTTTTTTGTCATAGAGGCATTGGATAGAGAAACTTTGACTTATTCCACCATCTTGGCTCTTCCCAATAGACTTAGGACAGAAAATGCCATCTGCATTCAGAAAAAGAACTATGGTGATTGAATGTAAATCAACACATGCTATGTTTAAAAAACAAAACAAAACAAAACAAAAATCTCTGAAGTATCACTTCACAGCTATCAAATTAGCTAAGATGAGAGGAAAATATAATGATAAATGTTGGGTATGGGGCAACTAGAACACCAGTGCAACATTGGTGGAGTTGTGGATTTATTCAACCATTCTGGAGAGCAATTTGGAACTATATCCAGATTGCTATTAAACTGTGCATATCTTTTGATCCAGCATCTCTACTGGGATCTATGTGTAGATCAAAAAAGATAGAAAAGGACCCACGTGTGCAAACATCCTTTTGTGGTAGCAAAGAGCTGGAAATTGAGTGTATATTAGTTGGGGAATGATTGATTAAGTTATGGTATATGAAGTTAATGGAATATTATTGTTCTATAAGAAATGATGAGCAGGCCAATTTCAGAAAAGCATGGAAAGATTTTCAGGAACTTATGCTGAGTGAAATAAGAAGCTCCAGGAGAACATTTTATATAGTAACAGTAAGATTATATGATCAACCATGATGAACTTAGCTTTTCTCAGCAATACAGTAATACCAAACAATTCTAAGAGTACTGCAATGGAAAATGCAACCTGCATCCAGAGACAGAACTATAGTTCCTGAATATGGATAGAAGCATATTATTTTCACCTTTTCTGCTGTTTGTTCATCCTTTTCTTGTGTTTTTTTATTCTGATTTTTTTTCTCTCACACCACAATTTATATGGAAATAAGTTTAAAATTATTGTACATGTATATCCTACATCAGATTACTTGATTGTTTGCTTTCTTGGAGAAGGGGAGAGGTAAGGAAAGGAGGGAGAAGAAATTTGGATCTCACAGTCTTACAAAACTGATTGTTGAAAACAATATTTGCAATTGAAAAAATAATAAGTGGAAAAATAGTTAAACTATCTTTGGGTTTCTCTCAATCTCTCTGTCTTTCTCTCTTTTCTATTTATTTTTTGTCTCTGTGTCTGTGGATCTCTGTGTCTGTCTGTCTCTCTTTTTCTCTCTTTCTCATACACACACATATTTACATGTAAGAAAATATTTTTTAAAATAAATTATTTTCTCTTCATGTTTTCAAGTTTAAAAATCCTAGTAGACTTGAATTCTAGAAGAAATTTATTATGTTGGCTTTCTAAACACAATTTATATTAGAATTAAGTTTCTATTTTCTCAATTATTTTCTTTTTACTATGTGATAATGACCAAATACAAATATAAATCTATATTGAAAGAGTTTTAGTTTGAACCACTTTCCTCACTAAGAAGGAATTAAAATGGATGGGGGGGAGTAAAAATTGCCAGATAATCAACAAATCAAAAGGAATCCAATATTAGTAGAGACAACCATGTAAATACAATTAAAATGTTTCATATTGCTTAATCTTTTAAGGGCCTCAAATAAATGTTATAATAAAGCTGCAAGCAGAGTGCTAACACTGTTTTTTTTACCTGAATTATTGACATTGGAATCAATTATATGGTACATTATAGAAATAAGTTTTCATAACTATATATTAATGTTTGTTAATTGAAATAAAAACTGGACAGTAGCATTCTCTTTGAAGTCTTCATTTCCCAGTATTTCATTTTGTTATTTTTTTTCCTTTGTGCAGTTCAATAATATCTCTTTCCCAAGGATAAAACAAAACTATTGCTTGTTGATCAATGAAATCATATTGAATGAGAAGTAAATAATCAAGTAATTTATGGGACTACTGACCTGAGATGACACAGAAGAAAGATTCGGACTCTACTTTGTAGAAGTATTATACAAATTTAGGAAATTTGTTTTATGATTAATCATTTGGGGTTAATTTATTCTTCTTCCCATAAGTCTATGAATCTGTAATTATGATATTATGTCTGCAATGTATTCTAATTTAACTCAAAAATATCTCTTGATAAAAAAATCTAGTTTCTGTACTAGGCACCATATATGTGTCAAAGTTTGAAAATTAAGCATTTGTCATAATATCTCATTAAACTAATATCTTTTGAATAATCAAACATTTTACAAAAAGAAACTATAATGTGGTATAGTTGACATAATCAGCATATGAAAGAATCATTTATAGGCAAATTCTTTTCCATTTGGACTTGTTCATGACATTCTTCAGGAATGTAGAGAAAACTTGGTGAGCAAATATTTCCTATTTAACTCGTTTTTGACATCTATGACTGACTGCAACTAAATCTTGCTTCCTTAGTCATGTCACTAGTTTGCATTCTGCCAAGACTAAAAACCAAGCCCCAGAGTGCATAACATTTTTTAAAATATTTTGAACTCATACTCTGGGCTCTGCTGTGTTGATTGATAATGGCTTTGGACTCCTATTATATCCAAGAGAGTCAGCTAAAATTCTCTCCTTCACAAGAAGCCCTTTCCTATCTCTTAACTTTCTCTATATAAATTAATTTCTATTATCTATATGTAACTTGTTTTACATATATTTACTGGGATTATTTTTGCCTCTTTTTGAGTCCTAGCATTTAAAAAATATCTGGCACATAGTAAACACTTAAAAAATATTGATTGATTGATCAGTTCCTTTATAGTCACTTCATTTTACTATCTTGTCATCTTATTTTTTTCTATGTTGATTGTAAATAGCACTAACACCTTCCCTACCCCCTTTTCCAGTTCTGGAAACTTAATTTTCTCCATATTTCATTGAAACCAGGAGTTTTTATAACTTTTATATTTCTATTCTCAATGTTTATTTAAGCATTTTGCACAAAATAAGCATTCAACCTATGGTTTTCTATTCATTCATTTATCAATTACCCCTGAATCATGGAAAACAATTTTTCACCTATGGCTGTATTTTCTAAGGAATAGCATATGGTGTACACCAAAATATGGTCAAAATGGGTTCATGACCTAGGCATAAAGAATGAGATGATAAATAAATTGGAAGAGCATAGGATAGTTTACCTCACAGACCTGTGGAAGAGGGAGGAATTTATGACCAAAGAAGAACTAGAGATCACTATTGACCACAACATAGAAAATTTTGATTATATCAAATTGAAAAGTTTTTGTACAAACAAAATAAATGCAAACAAGATTAGAAGGGAAACAATAAACTGGGAAAACATTTTTGCAATCAAAGGTTCTGATAAAGGCCTCATTTCCAAAATATATAGAGAATTGACTCTAATCTATAAGAAATCAAACCATTCTCCAATTGATAAATGGTCAAGGGATATGAACAGACAATTCTCAGACGAAGAAATTGAAACTATTTATAGACATATGAAAATATGCTCCAAATCATTATTAATCAGAGAAATGCAAATTAAGACAACTCTGAGATACCACTACACACCTGTCAGATTGGCTAGAATGGCAGGGAAAGATAATGGGGAATGTTGGAGGGGATGTGGGAAAACAGGGACACTGATACATTGTTGGTGGAATTGTGAACACATCCAGCCATTCTGGAGAGCAATTTGGAACTATGCTCAAAAAGTTACCAAACTGTGCATACCCTTTGATCCAGCAGTGTTTCTACTGGGCTTATACCCCAAAGAGATACTAAAGAAAGGAAAGGGACCTGTATGTGCCAAAATGTTTGTGGCAGCCCTGTTTGTAGTGGCTAGAAACTGGAAAATGAAAGGATGTCCATCAATTGGAGAATGGTTGAGTAAATTGTGGTATATGAATGTTATGGAATATTATTGTTCTGTAAGGAATGACCAGCAGGATGAATACAGAGAGGACTGGTGAGACTTACATGAACTGATGCTGAGTGAAATGAGCAGAACCAGGAGATCATTATATACCTCAACAACGATACTGTTTGAGGATGTATTCTGATGGAAGTGGATCTCTTCGATAAAGAGAGCCTTAATTGATCAAAGATAGATAGAAGCAGCTACACCCAGAGAAAGAACACTGGGAAATGAATATAAACTGCTTGCATTTTTGTTTTTCTTCCCGGGTTATTTATACCTTCTGAATTCAATTCTCCCTGTGCAACAAGAAAACTGTTCAGTTCTGCACACATATATTGTATCTAGGATATACTGCAACCCATTCAACATGTAAAGGACTGCTTGCCATCTGGGGGAAGGGGTGGAGGGAGGGGAAAAATCGGAACAGAAGTGAATGCAAGGAATAATGCTATAAAAAATTATCCTGGCATGCATTCTATCAATAAAAAGTTATTTTAAAAAAAAAAAGGAATAGCATATGGGCTTGGGATAGGTATGAACTATTCCCTGTTAATCAAGGATTTTGAAAGCTGTATTTTGTTCTTCTCAGTAAAATGATTTTTAGAGTAAAGGGGAAAAATTGGAGGTAGATCAATAAACAATAAATAGCAGTGTATTTTATTCTCTGAACTCCAGTCCATTGTGTGACCTTAATGTTATGAACTGCTGTAGAAAATAACTTTAAGAATCCTGCCTAATCTTTTGGCACATTTTCATCAGGGATTAAGATGATACATAAAATCAGACAGAAGATAATATATAAGATCATACATAAGAAGATACATAAGATTAACTTTATTAAATAGAGAAAATACTAAAATTAAATGGTATGCTATTAAGTTATAAATATTTTGACTAATGGAATCTATAAAACAAATAAATTTTAAAAGTATTCTCACTTAAATATTTAAATTATTTTTAAATTTAAAAATTATAAACCTTCCACTTTTATCATTATATTGATAAAGAAGCAAAAAAGGGAGAATTGAGGAGAAATAATAATTTATTGGACCATTTTAAAACACTAATTTAAGCATTGTTGTTCTGGTTATGACATTTGTCTACTTTAAACGATTGATA
The DNA here is from genome assembly GCF_016432865.1 of Antechinus flavipes. Lineage (NCBI taxonomy): Eukaryota > Metazoa > Chordata > Mammalia > Dasyuromorphia > Dasyuridae > Antechinus > Antechinus flavipes. Next base: position 110,725,218 of record NC_067400.1, on the reverse strand, counting down.
AATCATTGGCAAAACAAAAAAAAATCAGTTTCATTATGTCAGTATCATTTTCTTCATTATAAATGAAAACAAAATGAAGTTGTAGTGAAACCAAAAAATGCTTAACAAATGTTCCTTGGAGAAGAAAATGAAACAATTAACAGATTTGGTCTTATTAAGTTTTAAAAGGATGCCCTAAGATATCCAATCATCTCAACTTGATGCTCATGATGAACATGAGTAATATCATTTTATTTATATATTTTATTTTATACTATCACCATTTTAACATGTCACTTTGCCATTCTTCAGGCAAATAGCTATGCCTTATAACAGAGTGAAAAAGAAAGGGAAAATCAATTAAACAAAAAATCAATGGTAGTTGATAGTTTATCTAAAATTTTATATCCTCTGCAATGAGGAGAGTGAGTTGCAATTTCTTATTTCCTCTTTAAAATCAAAAGTAGACTGCATATGTACATTTTTTTGGGGGGGATTCAATTTTCTTATTTTGTTGCTGGGTTTTTTTTTTCAGTTTATATTGTAGAAGTTATTAAGAATATTGTTTTCCTGGTTCAGTTTATTTCACTCTGCATTGGTTTATTTGTTTTCTCATGCTCTCTGAATTCTTTAATTCCATTATATCTTATAGTGTATTAATAGCCCATTGAATTCCTGTACCATAATATGTTTAGCTATTTCCCAGTAGTTTGGCACTTACTTTAGTTTCATTTCTTTGTTACCAGAAAAAAAAAGTTATGAATATTTTGTTATATATGGGATCTATCTTTCTTAAATTTTCTATATTTTAACAGTTAGTCTCTATAATATCAGTTATGTGCTCCAGGTACAAATATACTTTAAAATTTTATATGTACTACATAAATAGGTTAATTTTTTTTTATCTTTTCTATTCATAATGCATTAAGAAAAAACAAAAAAAATTTACCTTGATATCACTTAAAAAGCTACAATTATTTCCAAAATGTATTTAACTTAGGAAAGCAACAAATGGGTATTTTTAAAAGGACTTTTCTTTCCATATACCTTCACAATAATTGAGGAAATTTTGGGGGAAATTTGCTGAGAATTCCTACATTTTACCTACTGACATTCTGCAGACAAGCTAGTTTCTATTGAATGGTCTTCTGCTACAGAATTCCTAGACTGTCCCAGATCTGCAAAAAACCTTTTCTAGAATAGAGAAATATTTAAAATCGGCCATTGCAAGTAAAGAGTCATTCAGAAATTAAATGGCTCTTAGAAGTCCAATTGCTACTAAAATAAAAATTCCTTATAAATTTGTTAGACAAGCAGTCAACTAGGATCCCTTTGAAAAGCTTGAATGAGAGAAATAGCAATACCTTTGTTTTATTGTATGATACTTTTTATGGTTAGGAATCTTTTTTTCTTATGTTCTGACTAACATTTTGCCTTTGCTTCTTCCATCCATGGTTACTAATCTTGTTCTATAATCTGATTCACTTTCCATTTGAGGGTTTCCAAATTATGAGTTGTCATTTTGTCAAAGCTAGAAAATGAATAGACATTTTTAGAGATTATCAGATAATCCCTTACCATCACCAAACTACACAGATATACATAAGGAATGTCTTAGTGAAATTAAATGAACACCAAGTTTAGTTAAGACCTAGCTCAATTTTCAGCTTTAACTCTTTTTTAGATATGTTAACATAAGCAAGCTAATATCACCTCTTAAAATACTTTATTCCCCTTAGGTAAAAAATAAGCATAATAATGCTTATGTCACCCAAATCTTGTTGTTGTTAAGACAATATTTTTATATTTTATGTGTTATATAAATTTGATATCACTATAAAAATTACTTTGGTTCATTAATCCAGTATTCTAACCTAAATAACTATTTGGATAGAATATATGTTTGTATATAAAAATAAGCATTATGTTCATATATACATATGTCTTTATTTGGTTCCAAGAAGTCCATATCAAAATATGAAAGGCTTTTTTTCTTCTATATTCACCTTTCCATATTTTCTTGCTTTAGTCTTCCATAAAAGAAATGATTGTATATAATTTTAGGTCTTCTGCCTCAGTCAAATTTGTGAATATTGACTCACAGGATTAAAAATTATTAAATTAAAGGCAGAAAGACAGAGAAATTGAGTGGTTTATGAACACTTTTATATGTAACTCTTTTTTCTTTTTTAATTAAAGCTTTTTATTTTTAAAACATATGCCTAGATAATTGTTTAACATTAATCCTTGCAAAACTTTGTGTTCCAATTTTTCAACTTCTTCCCCCATTCCTTTTCCTAGATGGTAAGTATGTAACTCTCTATGAAAATAAAGAAACTGAAACCCAGATTCTCTTGACAAGAGATTAAATTCTAATATTTAAAGAATGGAAACAATCCACAATCTTGTTCTCTTATGAGGCAGCTGTGGGTACCTATTCATAGAGGTAGATTTATGTGGGAAGATTTCTTACAATTGAGTATTAATATTACCTGCCTTCAAGAAATTATGAGCAAAATACTTCATAAACCTTAAGATGCTATGTAATGTAAACTGCAATTATTATTGTTGTCTTTTATAATTTAAGAAGGCAAATATTTGTTATTAAACATTTGGAAAGTGTTCTCATTCCCTATACATTGAATTATATTGCATTATTTTTAAAAACAATAATTTTGTCACCAGTCCATATAAAATGTAACCAGTAGGTTGTAATTCAAAAATCTTTGTCCACATGCAATACTTCCTTAAATTAAATCCTCTCAGTTCTAACTATCTTTAATTTAAGCTTTACATGTTTAACAGGGATTGAATATTTATCATTAAATAGACCACACCTTAAATTTCAAAACTTTCACTAAGAAGCCATGTTATGTGATCACTGTTCTGATACAAATATGTTTCTCAAAAGTACTTGACTCCAAAGAAAGCAAAGTATTACTTAAATATAATTCCATGTACTGTGTTCTCCACAAAGGAACAAGTCATCCATTCTGGGGTATTTACCTTCATTATGTACATAACACTATCCTCAAATTAATCAAAACTTATGCTCATAATGTGATTTAATCTACCCTGAGAAGAGTCAACTCTTTTGTTGAAAGTCTACTACCCCAATAACCCAGACCAGTTGTTTGCCAGTGTTAACTTAGCTGAGTCTTATAAAATATATGAATAGACAGTTTTGCCACAGCAAATGAAAAATAGCCCTACTATGTGAGAAACGTGTGTTGTTGCTGCTCTTATTCCAGTAAGAAACGTATTTCCAAAACTTATGCTGTTATTACATGGATGATATATTGGGGTGTGCTCCTGAGGAGCAAATGTTAGAAGCATGTCTACAAAAGACCATTGAAACACAAAGGAACTACAAATTGCATATAACTCCAGAAAAAATTCAAAGACATGCTCCTTTTCAATATTTGGAATATGAAGTATATCCTAAGATGCTTACAGTACAAAAACTTTACTTAAGAACAGAGACTAAACACCTTGAATGACTTTCAGAAATTGATAGGAGATATCCAATGGATGTGTCTAGTGTTTGGTTTAATTACCTATCAAATGCAACCATTATATGACATTTTAAGAGGAGACAGTGCTTTAAACTCACAAAAGAAACTCAAGAGCCTCTGATTGAAGTTGAACTGGCTTTATCCAATGTAGTTAAAAGAGTCACTAAAAAACTCTTGGAAATATCAGTTTTTGCTATAAAAGAGGCACCCACAGCAGTCCTTCAGCAAGGAGACAATGTGATAGAGTGGGTGAACTTCCCAGCATGATCAGAACAAAGCCTTATTCCTTACCCAATGCTTATGGCTAGAATTTTATTAAAGGCTATTAAACGAACAATAAATCATCTGGGATAAAACCTGACAAGATATATACCTTTTATATCAATGCACTAATTAATGTATGCTGTGAAACCATCCCATAGTGGTAAATTTTATTGGCCATAGCTCCAAATTTTACACATGGATCTCCATTAAACAAAACCTGGCTATTACATAATTGGAGATGGATTCTTGAAGAAAAGCTTCCTAAGGTTCAGCTATCTTTACAGATGCATCCAAATATAACATTTGTGCTGTACTCTCATGACTTAACTATAAAGAGAGTACTCAAAACTCCTTTTCAATCCACTCAGCAGAATGAATTGTATGCAATCATGCTAACTCTTACTTATTATCCAAGAGATGTAACTATAACATCAAATTTGGCCTATTCAGTAGTTGTGGCACAAAGAATTGCCACAACCCAAATAAAATTTGTAGCTTTCAATATATATCAGCTCTTTAAGTAACTGCAAGAGCAAGTGAAAAAGCATCCAGGTAAGATTTATATCTTGCATGTCCACTTGCATAGTGGACTTCTAGTTCCTATTTTTGATGGAAATTTTAAGGTAGATTGGCTTCTAACCATATTAGCCAATACTTCTTTATTTTAGGCTACTCAAAAATTTCATTCTAAATATCATCAGGCTGCTCGAGCTTTATGTTTGCAATTTGGGATAACAAAAGAGGAAGCTAAGAGCATAATAAAAACCTGTGCAGCTTTCCTTCCTTTCCACATTTCTGTGCTCCCTCCAGGGAAGAACCCTTGTGGTTTGAGACCCAATGAAATTTGGCAAATCTATATGCCCCATTATAAATCTTTTGGTCATCTGTCTTTTATTCATGTTGTAGTAGACAATTCTTCAGGATTTACTTTTGCAATACCAGCAGCAAAAGAGACAGCCCAAGTGGTCACTGAATTTCTTATAGAAGCGTTTGCAGTCATGGGTGTGCCACAAGCAATAAAAACAAATAATGGACCTGCATATACATTTTGCACACTTTTGTACACAGTATCAGATTTTACACACCACTGGCATACCTTTTAATCCTCAAGGACAGGCAGTAGTAGAGAGGAGAAACAGAAACATCAAGACACTCCTCCAAAAACAAAAGAAAGGGGGAGCCACAGATAACTCTAAAGAGCTTCTAAATTTAGTACTCTATACCATTAATTTTTTAATTTTTGATAAAGATGCACTGGCTCCAGCAGACAGGTTTTATAACCTCCTAGAAGGGCAGTGTCCAGTGTGAGCACTCTCAGTATCTTTAGATAATCACCAGGTGATGTGGAGAGATCCAGAAAGTGGTAAATGGACCAGATAGGCTAACTGCTTGGGGAAGAGGGTTTGCTTGTATCTCTACAGATGGAGAAGGAATCTGATGGATGTCAGTGAGCCATATTTACCTTATCCATTAGCGAGAGATAGAGAAGATACTTGGGAAAAAAAGAAGTCCCAAGAAACATCAGATGGTTCCACCACTGACTGTGCCCACTACTGAAAGTTATGGCAATTGTCTCATAGACATCAAAAACTGTTCATGAGACTGCTGCAGGTCTTCAAAACCCTCAGAAATCATTGAATTCCCTGACTCATGAAGCAATGGACAATAGATTGGTTCTGGACTATCTCTTGGCTGCTGAAGGAGGTATATGTATGATTGTTATTTATATATATCCTTCTAAGAATTCTGGAAATCTTTTACAACGCCATGTTGATTCATATTGCTTGTTATATCACTACTTGCATGTACAATTCATGTTTATTATACCACATTGAGCCTGCACCAGTTGTGGGGAGAGTCATCACTATTAGCCTGTGCTTTATTGATATGTGCTTGTGTAATACCCCTTATGCTGATGGGTATGTGCATATCTGTTTCTAGTAAGACCTTTCAGCCAAGAAACACACTAACAATGTCTGGTTTGACTCCCCACTTCCCTTTGGTGTTTTTCATCTCTTTTCCTGAGAAGTCAAGGAGGATGTGATCAGCTCTTTTTTAGTGTTTTCATCTCCCTTCCTGAGAAGTTGCAGGGTGATCACCTCCTTTTTGGTGATTTTACCTCCTTTCTTGAGAAGTCAGGGAGGGTGTGATCACCTCCTTTTTGAGGTTCTTACCTCCCTGAGAAGTCAGGGAGGGCATAATCACCTATGTTCAAAAACAAAAGAAAGTGAGAGATGTAGAGGGCCGAAACTCTGAAAAGGTATAATTGAATTTGAGACTGCAGAGCACTTAAGGCTAATGAATCTATTTGATGTGAAATAATGGCTCTATATACATATATTTAGATGAGATGTTGTTGTGATGGCTTTCCTTACCATTGGTGTTTGCTGAATGTGTGGTGGTGAGGTAATCATAGGCAAGGATTGGAGGGTTGAGGGAGAGAGGGCAGAGTCACTCTGTCCCAGGACAAGGGCGAGAGAGACTTCAGGCTCTGGACTCCAGAGTCCAAGATCATCTTTGGCAAGCTATGTGGCAGCTTGCTTGCCGCCTTTACTTCTCCTCCTAAAGACCAAGGACTTTGTTTGATCCCGACTCTGACTGATCCTGATGCCCTCCAGAGAATTAGCCCAGACATTATGCCACATCTTATATACAATTAGCTGCCTAGTCCTATCATTTCTATCCTAGTAATGTCTCTTCTATGTATATATGCCGTTTTCTCCTTTGAGACTACCATTATCCTGGTTCAGTTCCTCACAACCACATACCTAATCCATTGCAATAGCCTACTGCTTGCTTTTCCTTCCTCATGCCTTTCTCCCCTCCAATCCATCTTTCTCTGAGTTATCAAACTAGTCTTCCTAACCTATGCCTGATCTTGTCACATTCAATAAATAACCTACAGATTCAAATATAAGGCATTCTGACCTTTAAAGTTCTTTATTACCTACACCTTTTTTGTCTTTCCACTCCTCTAATAGCTCTTTGTTCAATGCTGCATTTATTAGCCCTCTTTTCATCAAACAGCATTTATTTCCTTAATTTTTTTCCCAGAAGAATGTTTAGTTCCCTACTTCATTTTTACATGTAAACTCCACCCCACACCAGATTCTCTGATTTCATCCAACTCCTTGCTATAATGTTATTTTCTAACAGTTTTTCCTAATTTCTTTTTATACTAATGCCTTCTTTTAGTTGATTATTCTCTTCATATGCTGTATGTAGCTTGTTTATGATTGGTTATTTGAATGTTGCCCCCTTCATTAGAATGTACCTGAGAATAGGGACTATATTTTACCTTTCTTTGTGCCTTAAGTGCTAAGCACAGTGCCTGATACATAGTAGAAATTAATACATTCCTGCTGAATTCATGTAGAACTATACTTTTGCCAAATGGTATTAGTACTAAAAGTGATAAAAACAAAAGTTCTTAAAAATTTGCCACTATAAATTCCACTGATAGAGGAATTATTTATTCTGTTCTCTCCCTCAGCGTATTTAAACAACACCAAAACCCAACAATATTTTGTTTTATGTATATATTGCATCTGTCAAAACACTCATATCACTTATCCATATGATTTTAAACAAATCACTTCAACTTCAGTTTCATAGTTTTACAAAATGGGGGGGGGGAAGAACTTGATGATGTCTAAATATAACTTCCAACTCCAAATATATTCTCCTGAGATCTCATCCAGTTCCTACCCTAATTCCATCAATAAAGAAAATAGAGTGTCCGAGATACCAAATATTAAAGTCAGGCCCTGAATCTAACTTCCCCAGTATGTAATCTAGTGATCTATCCCCTAAATCATACAGTAAACTAATTCTAATCCATTTTCCTAATTTTTCAGCAAATCCTGAGTTGCTTTTTTGCCTTGACTTATGCAAATTTATTGAAGTATGTGAAAATGTTGCCATAATATAAATATGTCACTCAAATGCTTGCCTTGCTTTTAGATGTACTATTAATCATCTTCAAATGGGCATCTAGTGAACTTTTAAGGTTTGTCATATTAGCAATATCCTTCATCTGATTTTTTATAAAGCCATTAAGAAATATCTCTCACAATACCATAGTGGGAGCATATTAATGGCTATCAATCTTGATGTTTCCATCACTGAGTAGTAAAGTCCAAATGCATTGCTCCCTCTTGTATAGAATTGATTGAAATACAGGAAAAATTCACCACTGACATATGTGCTAAGGAATATGAAAATAGAGAATTATTGATGAGTTCGCTATAGATTCACATACAAAAAAAAAAAAAATTACTGTTCTTATCAGAACAATCCTCTTCTTTCTCTATTCTTAGCATCCAAAAGCAAAAGAACAAAACAGACATGTTCATAGTGCTTTAAGGTTTAGTAAGCACTTTCCTTACAACTGCCTAATGATGTAGACAGAATATTCTACAGTTAAAGTTTATTAAAAGAAACAGACAAATGAAATAGGGGGTCACTGGAGTATTTTTGAGAGCAGATATCACCTAGGCAGAGAAGAAAACTATAAGGAAAAGGACATCTTATACTAATACATTTCACAAAGTTCTAAGATCTTTTTATACTTTTTTTCCAACCCTTTAATGGATTTTCTTACTTTCCCACCTTGAAAACAACTTGCTTTAGCAATTATCTGTAAGTGTCAATGATTTTACATTTGTAATGATTGTGGGGAAGGTGTTACATTTGATTTACAAAAATAAGAAATCACCTACTAATGTTTTAGGATAAAAAGATTATAATCAAGACAGCTTCCTTAAAAAAAATTTCCCTTAAATTTTGGTATATGAATGTCATGGAATATTATTGTTCTGTAAGAAATGATCAGCATGATGAATACAGAGGGACTTGGAGAGACTTACATGAACTGATGCTAAGTGAAATGAGCAGAATCAAGAGATCATTATATACTTCAACAACAATACTATATGAGGATGTATTCTGATGGAAGTGGATTTCTTTGACAAAGAGAAGATCTAAACTCAGTTTCAATTGATCAATGATGGACAGAAGCAGCTACACCCAAAGAAAGAACACTGGGAAATGAATGTAAAGTGTTTGCATTTTTGTTTTTCTTCCTGGGTTATTTTTACTTTCTGAATCCAATTCTTTCTGTGCAACAAAAGAACTGTTCGGTTCTGCACACATATATTGTATCTAGGATATACTGTGACTTATTTAACATATATAGGACTGCTTGATATCTGGGGGAGGGGTAGAGGGAGGGAAGGGAAAAATCGGAACAGAATTGAGTACAAGGGATAATGTTGTAAAAAATTACCCAGGCATGGGTTCTGTCAATAAAAAGTTATAATTATTTAAAAAAAGAAAAAAAATTCCTTTGACTGACTTAGAGTGCAAAAATGTCAAATAAAACACTCCTGGGTATGGAATAAATCATAATTGAGAAATATATAATAAAAGGAATAAAAACATACCATAGAGAATGTTCCCCATTTTCTTATTAATGCGTGGTTTTCTGAGTCAATATATACCTTACAGAGATCCTGATGTATGGTTTACTTTTTGAATTTGATAGCATTGCTTTAGAGAACATAAAATTTCTACCACTTGTGTCCTCCCTTCCTAAGGCCATAAAGTGACATACCACAAAGAAAGAGCACTGAATGTAGAATTTAAAGACTTGGGTTGAAGTTCTAAGTGTTCCCCTAAGTCATTGGGTGATCTTGTTTGATCTTTATTATATATTTGCTCGACCTATCCAAGAGTACTTGATATTTTTCCAGTTGTTTAGATCTAACTTAATTTGTGTGGAAAGTGTTTTTGTAGTTTTGCTCATGTAATTCCTGACTTTGCCTTGGCAGATAGATCCCAAAATAATTTTTTTTTTACTATTTACAGTTATTTTAAATATAATTTCTCTTTGTATCTCTTTTGCTGTTGGATTTTGTTAGTGATGTATAAGAATGCTGATGATTTTTGTGGATTTATTTTATATCCTGAAACTTTGTTAAAGTTGTGGATTATTATTACTAGTTTTTTGGTTGCTTCTCTAGGGTTCTCCAAGTATACCATCATACCATCTGCAAAGAGTGATAATTTGATTTCCTCATTATCTACTCTAATTCCTTTAATCTCTTCTTCTTCTCTTCTTGCCAAAGCTAGCATTTCTAATGCAATATTGAATAGTAATGGTGATAGTGGGCAACCTTGTTTCACCCTGATCTTATTAGGAATGTTTCCAGTTTATCTTCATTACATATGAGGCTTGCTGATGGTTTTAAATAGATGCTATTGACTATTTTAAGGAAAAGTCCATTTTTTCTGTATTCTCTAGTTTGTTTTTTTTTTTTTTTAATAGAAATGGATGTTTGATTTTATCAAATGATTTTTCTGTATCTGTTGATATAATCATATTTTTTGTTAATTTGATTATTGATATATAGTCAATCATGCTAATAGTTTTTCTAATATTGAAGCAACCTTACATTCCTGTTATAAATCCTAATTGGTCATAGTGTATTATTCTGGAGATGATTTTTATAATCTCTTTGCCAATATTTGATTTAAGATTTTTGCATCAATATTCATAGGGTAGATTAGTCTATAATTTTCTTTCTCTGTTTTCATCCTACCTATTTTAAGGATCATAACCATATCTATGTCATAAAAGGTATTTGGTAAGTCCTTCATTCCCTATTTTTTGAAATAGTTTATGTAATATTGAAGTTAATTGCTTTTTAAATATTAAGTAGAATTGACATATAAATTGTTCTGATTTTTTTTCCTTAGGGAGTTATTAATTGCTTGTTTTATTTCTTTTTCTAAAATGGGACTGTTTAAGTAATTTATTTCTTCTTCTGTTAATCTGGGCAATCTATATTTTTGTAGATATGCCTCTATTTCACTTCGATTTTCAATTTTTTGACATATAGTTGGGCAATAAAATTCCTAATTATTGCTCTAATTTCCTCTTCATTGGTGGAAAGCTCTCCCTTTTCATTTTTGAGAGTAACAATTTGATTTTTCCCTTTACTTTTTCTAATCAAATTAACTAAAAGTTTATCTATTTTTGTTGATTTTTTCCTAAAAACAACACTTACCTTTATTTATTAATTCAATAGGTTTTTTTTATTCAATTTTATTAGTCTCTCCTTTTATTTTTGGAATTTCAAGTTTGGTATTTTATAGGAGTTTTTGTTCTTTTTCTAGCTTTTTTAGTTGCAAGGCCAATTCATTTTCTCTTTCTCTACTTTATGCAAGTAAGCATCTAGAGATATAAAATATTCCCTTATTACTGCTTTGACTGCATCCCACAAATTTTGGCACCTTGTCTCCTTATTGTCATTCTCTTGGATGAAATTATTTATTGTGTCTATGATTTGGTGTTTCACCCATTCATTCTTTAGGATGAGATTATTTAGTTTCCAATTACTTTTTGCTCTATTTTCCACTGACCTGTAATTGAATGTATTTTTTATTGCATTGTTATCTTTTAAAAGTGCATTTACTATTTCTGCCTTTCTGCATTTGATGTTGAGGTCTTTATGTTCTAATGAATGGTCAATTTTTGTATAGGTTCCATGAATTGCCAAGAAGAAAGTGTACTCCTTTCTGCCTCCATTCAATTATCTCCAAAGATCTAGCATACCTAACTTTTCTAGTATTCTATTTACCTCTTTCATTTCTTTCTTATTTATTTTATGGTTTGATTTACGTAGTTCTGAGATAGCAAGGTTGAGATCTCCTACTATTGGCTTTGCTGTCTATTTCTTCTGCAGCTTTCTTAACTTCTCCTTTAAGAATTTCCCTGCTATAACACTTAATGCATGTATGTTTAGTATTGATATTGCTTCATTATCTATGGTACCCTTTAGCAAGATATAGTTTCCTTCTTTATCTTTTTTAATTAGATAAAATTTTATTTTTGCTTGATCTGAGATCAGGATGGCTAACCCTGCTTTTTTTTTTTTTTTTTTTTTTTTTTACTTCACCTGAAGTATATAAGATTCTGCTCCAGTCCTTTACATTTACTCTGTATGTATCATTCTGTTTTAGATGTGTTTCTTGTAAACAACATATTGTAGAATTCTGACTTTTAATATAGTCTGCTATCTCCTTCCACTTTATAGGAAAGTTCACCCCATTCACATTGACAATTAAAACAGTTAATTCTGTATTTTCTGCCATCTTATTAACCCCAAATTATACTTTCCCTTTCCTTTTCCCCTTCCTTCCTCTCCAGTATTTTACTTATGAGCACTACTTTCAAGCAACTATCCTCCTTGAGAGTCCCGTCCCCTTGCTTATACCTTTTCCTTACTATTTCTGTTTTCCCTTCTATTTAGCCAACCTCTTCCCTTTGCCCCTCCCCCTCTATTTTTCTATAAGGTGAGAGAAGTTTCTCTATGAAACCAAATATGTCTAATATTTTCTGTCTGTGTCACATCTGATGAGAGTAAGGTTCACATAATGTTCATCCCCCTCCCTTCTTTCCCTCAATTGTAATAGATTTTCTTTTCCTCTACATGAGATGTAATTTCCCTCATTTTACCTCCACTTTCCCCTTTTTCCGCTACAATCCTTTGTCTACCTCTATTTTCTTTTTTTATATTAAAACAGTAAAATCAAATTATACATGCACTCTATATATACCCATAACAGAAATACAATTCTCAAGAGTTCTTTTCTTTTTACCTTTTTAATGCTTCTCTTTAGTTTCTATATATGGAAGTCAATTTTTTTTTTGTTTAGCTCTGGTCTTTTCATTAGAAATAAATGGAATTCACCTGTTTTATTGAATGTTGAATGTCCATCTTCTTCCTTGAAGGAAAATGCTTAGTTTAGTAGAGTAATTTATTCTTGGTTGCATTTCAGGTTTCTTAGCTTTTAGGAATATGAAATTTCAGGCCCTTTGATCCTTTAAGGATTTAAGAGCTGCCATCTCCTGGGTAATCCTTATTGTGGCTCCTTGGTATTTGATTTTTTTTTTTTTGGCTGTTTGTGATATTTTTTCCTTGGTCCAATATTTCTGAAATTTAACCATGATATTCTTTAGAGTTTTAATTTTGAGGTCTCTTGAGGAGAAGTTCAGTGATTTTTTTCAATGGCTATTTTAAGCTTCTGATTCAAAGACATCCAGGCAGTTCTCTTTGATGATTTCCTGAAAAATAGTGTGTAGGCTCTTTATTTTATCATGGTTTTCAGGAAGTCCAATAATCCTTAGAATATCTCTCCTAGATCTATTTTCCATGTCACTTGTTTTCCCAATTTAGTATTTTACATTTTTTTCTAATTTTTTCTTTTTTTTTTCTTTTTTTTTTTTTTTGGTTTTGCTTGACTGATTCTTGATGTCTCATTGAGTCATTCATTTTCATTTCTTCAGTTCTGACTTTTAGTGAATTATTTTCTTCATTTACTTTTTTATTTTATTTATTTATTTATTTATTTTTTTGGTATTTGTCCAGTTGAATTTTTAAACAAGTTGTTTTGCTCTGTGCAATTTTTTCCATTTCACAAATTCTATTTTTAAGGTGTTATTTTCTTTTTTCTGTTTCACAAAATCTGTTTTTCTGAGAGTTGTTTTCTTTTCCATTTTGTCAAATCTATCTTTTCATTAATTTTATGCTTTTTCCATTTCAGTAAATCTCTTCTGTATTGCTTTTTCCAAACTCTTTTGCAATATTTTACTTTTCTTTCCCCATTTTTCTTCTAGCTCTCTCAAGATCTTTTTAAATTTCTTCTAGGAGAGCCTTGTGTGTTGGGCATCAGGTTATATCAACTTTTGAGGCTTTATCTGCAAGCAATCTGCTTTTAGCCTCCTCAGGGTTTGAAATCTATTCTTCTCTTTTTCTATAAAAAACTATCTCTAGTCGGAATTTTTTTTTTTATTCATTTTTTTTAAAGTTGAGATCTGTATTTAGAGCAACAGAAGTTGTTCAAGCTTCCTCTACTAGTGGCAGCACTGGGTTATCCAGGTGCTGGGTGGGCGTGGCTAGGTCCTGTGAGATTCTGGTGCTTTGGGGTTCACTGTTTACCTTTATTGGTGTGTTGGATGTTTTCTAACTTCTCTGCTGATTTACTGACTTGCATCCTGAGCAGAAGAGCCAACATTGTTATAGATTCCCCCTCCGTAGATTCTCCAGCATGCACTAACCCAGGATTTTATACTGCCTATGCTCCCTGGTGTCTGTGCTTGGCCTGCTTGTACTTGGTCTCTGAGCTGATTGAACCAGACCTTTTCTGGTGATCTTGGAAATTATCTTCTGCTGGTAATTTGTTGCACTCCCAATATTTCTGGGTTGTGCCAGTCCAGAGCTAATTCAGAGGCTGAATTTGGTAATTAGTCTGAGGGTCATGAGAGAAGATCAGAAAGAAGTGTGTGTCATCAATGCTATCTTGGCTCCACCCCCAGGACCACTTTATTTGGGAACTGTTATATGATAAATATTTAACCTAAGGACCAGAGGTATGCCACATAAATGACAATGAACAAATCATTCTCCAATCCTAATTCCCTGCCAACATCAAAGTATTTTAAACACTCTTCTCTTTTACTATAAAATCAAGGTAGGGTTATACAATGTTCATCACTCTCCTCTATTTTTGAAGTTGAGTGATTGTGAGCACTAAATAAAATGCTACTAAATCTGTAGAATAAAACTGGATGTGAATTTTCTTTAGACAACTCTATTTTTGAATCATTTTGGTTGTATTAATGCAAACAATTATTTAGTTTTGATTGATTTCTTTTATATAATTAAAAATATTACCACTTCATATCACACACATCTTATTTCATAGCTTTCTAGTCCATTGTATTTTGTTCTTTGAAAAATAAAATTTAGTTTATATTCAAATTTATACTATAAAGGAAGATAATTTACTTGTGAAAAATACCATTTCCTGATTTTCAAAAAGGAGGAACTTATTTTTGTTAGAGTGAATATTTTCACATATGATTTCATTCAAGAACTCTTCCTTTCATTATCCTTTTCCAGATGCTGACTTATGTCTGGAATCTTGCCATTAGGATTTATTTTAAATTTTTTATACTTTTAAAATATTTATTTTATTTTGAATTTTAAAATTAAAAAAGAACCATATTTCCATAACATAGTAGAATAGAAAAACATAGGAAATTGCAAGTCAATTATGTACAATTTGATACTACTTTTAAATTTATAATAAAGTTGTCATGTAATTTTGTTTCCCTTCCCTAAAGCCCTAGCTTTAGGGTTCCTAAAAGATGGTTCCTAAAAATAAGTACATAGATAAAATCATTCTATACATCCTAAAGTTTTACATTTTTTTTTGAAACCTAAATGTTTCCTGAACTGGATTGCTCTTTAAATTAATAAAAATTATTTTCAGGTGAAACTATAAAATTGGATTTGGTTAGAGAGGAAAGGACTGAATTCCTGCAGGTAGAAATATACTTTGAAGGCACAGAAATGAATAAGACTTTTGCCCTGACAAGACTTTCACTCTTTAAATATCATATCAGAACCATTCTAGTCTGTTGGAGCTAGTAGACAAAGATTGCAACGGATTTCAGATTTAGTATTTCTGTCCATTTCATGGATTTGTGTTAGTAAATTGGAGAAAAAGGAAGAATAAGAGAAAAGTTGGCCAAGCTTCCTTTGGTAAATGTAGATTCAGAGAAAACTTATAGAATCTCTTTTCTAAAGCAATCATTTTGTAGTCAAGGAAATGAAGGCTGAGACAAATTAAATCACTTCCCTAGTGTCACATATAAAGGAAGTAAGAGAACTTCAGTTCCATTTTAAGTCCATGAGTCCAAAATTTTTTTTTAACTTTCCCCAATCCAAAATGATTTGTTCATGTGATAACTTTTGTTTGATTAGAATATTCTTCACATGACAACTACAGTCTTTTTACTGAGAATGCATCTACAGCCTTTTCATCCCAACGTCCCAAGTAAGTTTCAATTCTAGTTTTCAGAAAATGGCAATCATTTTTACTCTTCAAAAGAAAACTTATAGGATTTTAGAGGGGATTCCTCCCAAATAAGAAGAGGAAAGAGCTTCATTTTTGACTGATGGCATTAATTGTGTGGATATATATCAAGTTACAAGTACTTATCTAATTTAGTGATATGAAACAACTTTTGGTTAATCACTGTCATAAACTGGAAAAAAAACTAGTCCATATGAATTATTTTGTGATTAGGATTATATGGAAATTTTACTTTCTTATTGACTAGTTTTTGTTTTATTTTTATATATTTTTAAATAAAAATAAAAATCATACCATCTGATACTTTAATTTAACATTCTAGAAAAGTGAGATAGAAAGTGAGCTATACAAGATCACACACTCAATCATTATTTCCAAAGATAGGATTTCAAGTCTGATAGTATTACAGGAAAAATGAGTTCAGAGTAATTTAGTTGAATATCCCCAAAGTGCATGATCAGTCCTAAAATCTTGAACAAAATGGCCTCTGATATTCTTTCAATCCTTAGAATTCTCTTACTTGATTAATTAGTACTGGGGAATGGTTTAATTTTAGCTATCAAAATATCACTTTTATTACAATTCTTGCATAACATAATAGTGAGTAGAAAAGGAACCTAACTGAGGACAGAAGATTTGGCCTCTATCTGGGTTGTAAATCTGCTATTTCATAAACCTTATATAAGTGACATCATTTTAGTTGTCTACAAAATGTGAAAAATGTGTACACTATCTATGTCACAGGGCACCATGAAGATCAAAGGAAATAATTCATGTCACTCTTATTCCCCTTTTGTTATTCCCAACTTTGCTGTACTCCAGGGATAATCATATCTTAATCTCATAAGCTACCATTTCTGCTCAATCACTGAGGACCAAAAAATGTAAAACTTTAGGATGTATAGAATGATTTTATCTATGTACTTATTTTTAGGAACCATCTTTTAGGAACCCTAAAGCGAGGGCTTTAGGGAAGGGAAACAAAATTACATGACAAATTTATTATAAATTTAAAAGTAGTATCAATTTATGCTCTATGGTTCCTTCTTTTTATAAGGGGGATCCATATATACATACCAGTGTATAACCCTGCCATTTGAAAATAAACGCAAAATATCTTATTCACTACTACAAGAACTTCCTATCACCAATTGTCATTCATCATAGGGCATTTTCATAATGAAGGGAGAGACCTTCTCTTTAGCTTATAATATAAGGGTCATCTTTTTATAATATAGACCTTAACTAGGGGTACTCATCCATGTAACTAAAGAAATTTTCAGATGTTTTAAAATCCATGCTTTGAATTTCTTTTCTGTTAATGATGCCTAAGATAACTCAATCTAAACTTTTATCAGTATTAGAATCCAATATATATTTGATGTTTTATCATAAGTTTAAGCAACTTTCCTGGTTCCTCTTTAAAACATCTTTTGTATTCTACTTAAGAAACTGACAAGGAACTGTGAAAAGTTGGGTCGGGAAGGAAATTTTTCATGCTCATGATATCCCTGGTTGCTGTAAAATCAGACAAATAATGAAAAAAAAAAAAAACTGAATGGAGTCTGAGAATAGTTTAGTGTTTAAGGCTCAATATTGGAATGAAATGAAATAATAATAAAGTACATAAATTGCAACAAAAACAAATGCTTTGTTAATCAGAGAATGTAAAGGACACAACCCAAATTGAGGTGAATGTCCTGCCTTTCCTCTTCATAGGATAATGAAGATATTTCAAAGAGTATATTGTCTCATGTGGCAATAAGACTGTCAGGCCTCAACAGCTCTATTTCCTTGTACACTGAACATTTACAATAGAAATCAATATCAATGGTTCTAGCTTCAGACTCTAAAACAATTAAAATCTGGAGGACAGTTTGATTGACTTTTATGGGGAAAACAAAACATATATACAAACAAAAAACTAGCCTTACATATGGGACAAGGACATTGTTCTTATATATGTTTGTAAAACTAGCCAAGTATACATAAAAGTTTCTTCTGTCTCAAAGTTGATGATCTTTGCACAAAACCACTAACCCAATAATACGTATTGCACAAAAAAATCAAGCTTTTAATCTACCTATGTTTTACTGCTATGGTTTTCTTACTTCTCCTGGGATCTCAGCACCTGATTAAAAAATCTGAGATTTCCTTTCTGTTTCTGTATCATAATGGGAACAATGTACATTTTAACTCAAGATCAAATGTGAAATTAGAGTTTACACAGGTAGCTTTGACTTTAATGGAGTTCTTGCACTAGTTCTATAGACCAAGGAATTAACTAGAATATTTTGTTGTTTTTGGTCTTCATTCTTGAAGAGTATCATGAAATCATGTCATGCCATGACGTGAAAGTGAATTGGATTGAAGTAAGGGAGGACTGTGCAAGGTCATCTGTCTCACTTTCCCCTCCAGAGCCATCTGGGACCAGTTGTTCCAGTTGTCAGATATAGATCATGATTGACTGGAGATAGCCCTGGATATAGTAAAGAACTTGGATTTTTTAAGCTAAGCTTTTAAACAGGTCTCGGTTTGACTGAGTCCACACACATTCAGTGATTAAGATTAAGTATTAATTGAGACAAAGAATCTCCTCTTTTACTTAGTATAACAAAAATTTTAAAAGGTAATTAAGTGCCTACATAAGAAAGATACACACATATGCATTCACACATATACACAATTAGAGAGAGAGAGAGAGAGAGAGAGAGAGAGAGAGAGAGAACAAAAAGAAAGAGGAGGGAAGGATGAAGGGAGAGCAAGAGATAAGGATGTAAGAAAGGAAGGAAGGAGGGAGGGAAAGAGGAAGGGAGAGAGAGACAGAAAGAGAAGGAGGAGGGAGGGAGAAAGGGGAATGGAGAGAGAGGAAGAGAGACAGAGAAAGAGAGAGAGAAAAAGACAGAGAAGATAAAGAAAGAGCAATAGAGAGACAGAGTCAGAGAGACACAGAGAGAGAACATCTACATTGGGCTATAAGACAAGAATAATATAAAACAAATGGGGCAGTTGATTGGAAGTTTACAATAAGTGTCTTAATATAAAAAACACACTTTTGCAAATATTCAATAGGTCATATCTGGTTTGGGAATGGTGTAAAGATCCTCCCCCCAGATACCTTGGTTTCAAATATGTATTTCTTTTTAACTGCTCTTTGGAGAGCATTATACCCTGGGAGAAATTATTCATAAATGGCACTAATGAGTGTCAAGCTGCATTTCAAGGCATTTTGAAAATTGTCCTATTAATTAATGGTGTAATTAAGCTTTTGTCAGTGACATATCATATTTCTGACAGGAATGGATGGCCTGTATAAGCCGGCACCAGGCAGGCATCCAGGCAGCCGCTGTGTCTAATGGATGGCAGCAATTTAGTGCAGGTTTTCAGTGATGGGACCACCTACACTGGGGAGCTGGCAGCCTGCATGTGCAAACAGTATTTTGCACTATACCTCAGGAAACTCTCCAACCCTGCAATTGATGCAGCCCCTCCTGAAGATGACACATTAGCCCTTTGCCATCAAACCATAAATAGTGTTTCTCTGAGCTTTTGTGACAAAAAAAAAAAAAAGCCAATTAACTTCCAAGTTTCATTTCCATTTAATTTTGCATTCTCATTCCATTTGCATATTAATGTGAACATGATGCAGAACTGTTAGATTAGAATACCTTGCTAGGGCTAATAGCATGTAATCCATACTTATTGAGGGTAATTGTTATAAAAATATAAAGGCTTCTTTTTTTTTTGAACCACTCAACTCCACACATTGAATATATGAGAAAATAAAGCTCTGAATGCTCATTGAATATCAGTGAAGCATATACATGGAGATTTAAGTTGGTTAAGAAAAAAAATAAAAGAAAAAATGAAAATAAAAAGAAAGCTGGCACACACATCAACACAATTAAATATAAATCATTTTATTCTCATACTCCCTTGGCAACAGATTTCTATTAATTCCAATATTAATAATTTATACTTGAGTTTCAGTTATCAAGGTCTTGGAATTGAATAAAAATCAAGTGTAAAAGATAGCATTCCCTTGATTGGTTGACTTTGCCTTAGTGATTCCCATGGTTATTATGTTCAGATGCTCAGATCTGTTAACTGCTCTTTTAAGAACACAACAGAGAATTTTGAAATTCACATGTTATAAATTATAGTTCTTGGATTGACAACATTTTAAGTTTAAAGCAGGCATATAAAATAGCTAATTAGAACCAGTTCAAGGATCAGGGTAACCAGATATAATAAGTCTGAATGTTTTTTCAAGGGGTTGCTTTGAAAAACATTTGTCTTTCTAACAATTGTCATTTTAATTTTTTAAAATCATATTATTGTGAGGGGCTGATTTCAGATCATGAATCATGAAATGTCTCAGTAATTAGAGAACTCTATTTTAGAACATATGTTGAGTATGAGAAACAATGTCACATATTGGAAAGAGAGAGCCAGCTTTGAATTTGGAAATATTTGGGGTCAAGCCTTATTTTTGACATATGTTGTCTATGTAATTGCAAGCTACCCCCCTTCTCCTTTCAATCTCTCAGATATTTGTAACCACTTACTTATTTTCATTTATAGAAAGAGATTCCATACTGTGAGATAGTGAGAAGTATGACATTCGTTCCTACTGGATTTAGCCCATTGTATCATCTCTGATGAGGTGGTTTAGCGTGCCAACACCAACCTTCTTACCCCTACATTTTGATATCATCCCCTTATTTTTTCCCCCAACATTGTCCCTGATCTAATCTTAAACTCCCTATCAATTATTTCCTTCCCTGCTGTCTAAAAGCACTTGAGGGTTCTCTCTTTTAAAAATTTCTCATTCATTCTCTATTCCCTTGAGATTTTTATCTACTATGTCCTCTCCCTTTTGCAGTCACCTTCTTGTGGAGTAAGGGGAAAGTAGTAAAGTGACCGTATTCACTGTTTTTATTTCTACTTTCTACTGTCTCTAGAATCTGCCTTCCTTGAAAATTCCCTTTCCAATGTCACCTTGATTAGTAACAGCTATTTTCAAATCCACATCTTTTTTGACTGGTAGAAAGCAAATTCCATTGTTGGGTGCATTCTACTAATACAAACTATGCCCTACAAGTTATATAAGATTGTTCTTTTTTTTTTTTTCTTCTTTGGCCAATCTAGTGGATTAGTGGATTTTGTTTATTTTGTTTTATTGTGGTTTTTTTCCTTGTCTCTATTTCTGGATCATCACTTATTACAAGCATTCTAACATGAAGACTCTGGCCTGATTCTTCTTCAGAGAGTATTATACTCTCCATGACTTCCCTTGGTTTTATGATCTCTATATAAGTTATTCTTGCATCTATATTTCTGGGGCAATTTTCTCATGAATTCTACTCCTTCGTGCATTAATAAATGCTCATTGGAGATTTTTATACTGGAATTCCATTTAAATAAAATTTTAAGTTGGCCAAATCAAAATAATTATTTTCTTTCCTCAAACTGACTCTATTTCTGAACTTCTATATTTTTGTCAAGGATACTACTATCAGTAAAGTCAACAAAAATTAGAATCTCATAGTGATTTTAAATGCTCCATAAAACTACTGCTTTGATACATCTTCCGCTTTGTTCCTTTTGAATATCTCACTCTCATTCCCATTAGAGTACTAATACAGCTTTCAACATAAGTTCTGGCCATAATATGGACTATTGCAATAACTACATAATTTATCTTCATTTTTCAAGACCATCCCCTATCAGATTCACCATAATGTTTTCAAAATTGCTTTCCTAAAGTTCAAGTCTGATCATGTAATGTCCCTATTCAGTAACCTTAATTCCCTCTAGAATAAAATAGACATTTCCTTATTTATCCTTTAATTCTATTTATTCACTTTCCGGTTTCATTACATAGAGCTCCCCTTCATATACACTGTTGAAGGCAAACTGCCTTTCTTGCTGTTCATTATGCATAACATTCCATTTTCTGATTTTGTGACTTTTCATAGGGTATTTGCCATGTCTAGATAAAATCTCTCCTTACCTCTAATTCTCAGAAGTTTTAATTTCTACAGGCAGAGCCAAGATGGCAGAGCGAAGCCAGGATATTGACTGAGCTTCCCCATCTTCCTTCAGAATCGGTGCTAGATCAAATCTCTGAGTGGAACACACAAGATTCTGTGGGTAATAATTTTCCAGCTTGATATTGGAAGGACTTCAGAAAAGGTCAATCTGAATTTGGCAGAAAGGAATTTGGCCCAACAGAGGCATATCCTAGGAAGTCTAGCAGAAGGCTCTTAGTCAAATTATAGAAGCATTAGTTACTCAGTCCTGGTTCAGAGGGCCAGTGGCTCAACAGTCAGTTCTGAGACTTCCTTTGCAACCACAGAAAGCAAATTATAAGCTCCCAAACCCCAGCATATCAAGTGGGACTATATTAGGCCAACCCAGTACAGTGGGGAAGACTGAAGCAACACTCAGTCTGTGTGCATCAAAAAGTCAATGAGAAAACCTTCTATTCATGCAAATATATATATATATATATATATATATATATATATATATATATATATATATATATATATATATACATATACATATGGACAATATTGCCTGTGCCCCAGAAATAGAGCTCAACTTTTAAAAATGAACAAAAAAGATAAATGAACCCTCATCATAAAAAGCTACTATAATGACAGGGAAGGTCAGAACACAAACTTAGAAGAGAACAGCAATGGTGCTACAAGTGAAACCTCAAAGGGGGATTTGAATTGCTTTCAAGTCCCAAAGGCTCTCCTGGAAGAGCTCAAAAAAGGATCTTAAAAACAGATAGAAGATAGCCATGCAAAAGAATTATGAAAGTTGTTTTTTTGTTTGTTTTGGTTTTTGTTTTGTTTTTTCCCTCCTGAAGAAAAACCAATCACTTTGGGGAAAAAAAAATAAACTTGAATGAATAAAACAACTCCTTAAAAACAGAATTGGAGCAAAATGGAAAAGGAGGTTAAAAAAAAAAAAGCTAACTGAAGAAAATAATTCATTAAAAATTAGCATTGGATAAATGAAATGGAATGAAAAATTCATAATCAGTCAAACAAAATTAAAATAATAGAAGAAAATTTAAAATATCATTGGGAAAAAAAATTTGGAAAAAGATGCAGGAGAGAAAATCTAAAAATTATTGGACTGCCTCAAAACCAGGATGAAAAAAAGAACCTGGACAACATCTTTCAAGAAATCATCAAGGAAAACTGTCCTGATAATCTAGAACTGGAGGTAAAAATAGCCATCGAAAGAAGCTAGAATCATCTCCTGAAAGAGACCCCAAAATAGAAACTCAAAGTAATATGATAGCTAAATTCCAGAATTAAATCAAGGAGAAAATGCTGCATATAGAATTAAAGAAACAATTCAAATATTAAGGAGCCACACTCAGGATCATCCCAGACCTATCTCCTTCCACATTAAAAGATTACAGGATCTGGAATATGATATTTCAGAGGGTAAAGTAGCTTGGATTATAACGGAGATAAACTACACAGTAAAATTCAGCATTATCTCTCAGGAAAAAAAAAATGGATATTCAATAAAATAGGAGGTTTTCACTCATTTCTGATGAAAAGACCAGAATTGAATGGAAATTTTGATTTTCAAATATAAGATTCAAGAGATGCATACAAAGCTAAATGGGGGAGGAGGGAAGCTTTTTTTTTCCTTTTTTCTTTCTTTCCTTCTTTCTTTCTTCCTTCCTTCCTTCCTTTATTTCTTTCTTTCTTTCCTTCCTTCTTTCTTTCTTTCTTTCTTTCTTTCTTTCTTTCTTTCTTTCTTTCTTTCTTTCTTTCTTTCTTTCTTTCTTTCTTTCTTTCTTTCTTTTGCTGCTGAGACAATTAGGGTTAAGTGAATTGCTCAGGGTCACACAGTTAGGCAGTGTTAAGTCTCTGAAAAAAGATTTGAACATAAGTCCTCCTGAGTTCAAGGCTGGTGCTCTATCCACTGCACCACCTAGCTGCTCCCAAAAGCTTTTTTCTTAAAGGTTAAAATTTTTACATCCCTCCAGGGAAAAAATGGTACTTTTACTCTGGAGAAATGTATCGTTGTGTTGCAGGACACAAATAAATCCACATAAATCATCAGCATTTTTACATATTACCCAACAAAATCCATCAGCAAGAGATACAATGAGAAATTCCTTTGTCAAAAATATAAAATATTTAGGAATTTATCTGCCAAACGAAAGTCAGGAACTATATAAACATAACTACAAAACAGTTTCCACACAAATAAAGTCATATCTAATAAGCTGGGAAAAATATCAAGTGCTCATAGGTAGGGTGAGTTAATATAATAAAAATGTCAATACTACCTAAATTAATCTATTTATTTAGTGTCATACCAATCAAAGTCCCAAGAAATCTTTTTTTCACATATAGAAAAAAAATAATAACAAAGTTCATCTGAAAGAACAAAAGGTCAAGAATTTCAAGGGAATTGGTGAAAAAAAAATGCCAATGAAAGTGGCCTAGATGTGCCAGATCTAAAGCCATATTATAAAGCAGCAGTCATTAAAAAAAAAATTGCTACTGGCTAAGAAATAGAGTAGTCAATCAATGCAATAGGTTAGGTCCACAGGACAAAATAATCAATAACTATAGCAGTCTAGTATTTGACAAACCCAAAGACTCCAGCTTTGGGGATAAGAATTCATTATTTGACAAAAACTGCTGGGAAAATGGGTTACTACTACACACACCTAACACCATATACCAAGACAAGATTGAAATAGGCTAATGATTTAGATATAAAGAGTGATGTTAGAAACATATTAGAAGAACATAGCATAGTTTACCTCCCAGATCTGTGGAGAAGGAAGAAATTTGTGACCAAAGAAGAAATGGAACTCATAATTGAACACCAAATAGATAATTTTGATTGTATTAAGTTAAAAAGTTTTTATGCAAACAAAACTAATGCAGAGAAGATTGTAAGGGAAGTAATAAATTGGGAAATATTTTTACATTCAAGGATTATGATAAAAGCCTCATTTCAAAAATATAGAGTATTGACTCAAATTTATAAGAATTGAAGCCATTCTTCAATTGATAAATGGTCAAAGGCTATGAACAGACAGTTCTTAGATGAAGAAATTAATACCATTTCTAATCATATGAAAAGTTGCTCTAAATCACTATTGATCAGAGAAATGCAAATTAAGACAATTCTAAGATACCATTCCATACCTCTCAGATTGGCTAAGATGATAGGAAAAAATAATGATGAATGTTCGAAAGGATGTGGGAAAACTGGGACATGTTGGTGGAACTTTGAATGGATCCAGGCATTCTGGAGAGTATTTTGGATTTGCTCAAAAAATTATCAAACTCTGCATATCCTTTGACCCAGCAGGGTTTCTAATGAGCCTATATCCCAAAGAGATCTTCAAGAAGGGAAAAGGAAGTACATGTGCAAAATGTTTGTGGTAGCCCTTTCTTAGTGGCAAGAAACTGGAAACTGAGTGGATGTTCATCAGTTGGAGAATGGCTTAATAAGTTTTGGTCTATGATTTTGGAGAGACTTGGAGAGACCTACATGAACTTATGCTAAGTGAAATGAGCAGAACCAGGAGATCATGGCACACAGCAATAACAAGATTATATGATGATCAGTTCTCATAGACATGGCTCTCTTCAACAATGAGATGATTGAGGCCAGTTTCAGTGATCTTGTGATGAAGAGAGCCATCTATACCCAGAAAGAGTACTTTGGGAACTGAGTGTGGATCACAACATAACATTCTCACTCTTTTTTGTTGTTGGTTGCTTGCTTTTTGTTTTCTTATTCATTTACTTTCCTTTTTGATCTGATTTTTCTTGTTTACAGAGATAATTGTATAAATATGTATGTATGTATGTATAACATAGATTACTTGCCATCTAGGGTAATGAGTGGGGGGAAGGAGGGAAAAATTTTGAACAAAAGGCTATGCAAGAGTCAATGTGCATATGTTTTGAAAATAAAAAGCTTTAATTAAAAAAAAAAAAGATCAGTTCAGATACCAGAACCTAAAAAAAATGAAAATAGAATTTTATATTTTTCAGGGCAATTAGAAGAGGAATGCATAGACTGAAGATATGGATATAAGTTGACTTTAATGTGATAAAATAAAAACAAAAAATAAGGGGTGAAAATTTATATTAGGAGAAGAAAAAAGGGAAGTAAAATGGGGTAAATTATATGACCTCAAAAACCTGTTATAATAGAGGGAAAGAAAAGAAGAGATGAATATTTTTCAATCTAAATCTCATCAGGTTTGACACAAAGATTGAGTAACAAAATATCTAATTTGGTATTGAAATAAGTCTCACTCATAGAGAAGTAGAAGGAAAAGGGGGAAAGAAAAGAAGGTTAATAAAAGGGATAGCTAAATAGATAGTGAAAGGGATTTGAAAGAGAGGGGCTGATAAAAGGAAAAGCAGACTGAGGGCAGTGGAGGTCAGAAGCAAAATAATGAAAGTGGTAAAGAGGGAAAAGATGAAAGGAGAGAGAAAAGTATAAATGAGCAAAAAAAATGGCAGGAAATAGAGAAATAGTGATCTTAACAGTAATTGTGAATGGGATGAACGTTCCAATAAAAAATAAGTGAATAGCATATAATATCTTGTTTGAAAGAAACACATTTGAAGCAAAGAGACACATTCAAATAGGCTTATCATGCTTCAGCTGAAGTTAAAAAAAAAAGCAGGAGAACAGTTCTGATCTCATATCAAGCAAAAGGAAAAATAGATCTAATAAAAGAGATGAGGGAAACTACATCTTTTTTAAAAGGTACAATAGGCAATGAAGGAATATCAATATTAAACATATATGCATCAAGTCATATAGCAAGCAAATTGTTAGAAGAGATATTAAGTGAATTGGAAGAAAAAAAAATAGCAAAATTATGCTAGTGAAGGATCTCAACCTCCCTCTCTCAGAACTAGTTAAATCTAACCACAAAGCAAACAAGAAAAGTTAAAGAAGTGAGTAGAATTTTAGAAAAGTTAGGTATGACAGAGCGTTGGGAAAAAAATTGAATGAGGATAGAAAGGAAAGTACCTTTTCTCAGCAGTAGATGATACCTAAACAAAAATTTACTAAATAATAGGGCATGAAAACTTCACAATCAGATTTAAAAAATCAGAAATATCAAATGCATTCTTTTCAGATAATGATCAACTGGAATGGACTTAGTTCATCTCAAAAATGTGTTGATTCAGCACAAGTTCAATTGATTTGGATTGGAAAATGCCATCCGCATCCAGAGAGAGAACTATGGAAACTGAATATGGATTGAAACATGCTATTTTCACCTTTTTTGTTTTTTTGCTTGTTTTTCTTTCAAGTTTTTTTCCCACTTTTGTTCTGATTGTTCTTTCACCATATGACAAATATAGAATTATTTTTTTTTAAAGGATTGCATATATTTACCCTATATGAGGTTGCTTGTTGTCTTGGAGAGGGGAGTAGGTAAGGGAGGGAAGGAGACAAATTTGGCACAAAAAGCCTTTCAATGATGAATATTGAAAACAATCTTTACATATATTTGGGGAAAATAAAATACTATTGAGAGAAAAAAGAAGAAGGAACTCTAAAGTCCTTCAAGGTTCAAGTCAAGCACCACCTTTTAAATGAGACCTTTATTAACTCCCTAGATCTAATAAGGCCTTGTATAATATTTTGTCCATATATTTGTGTTTACCAGATATCATATAAGGTCTTTAAAGATGGAATCCTTTCCTTTTTTATATAACATTTCACTTAAGAACTCAATAACCAAACATCAAACATCTACAAAGTACCTATTACTGAGAATATTTGTTATGCACCTTCCACACACAAAATCACACACAAAATACATATATAGGTGTGTATGTATACACATATATACAAATATATACATGTATACATATACAAATGTATGTGTATGTGCATATATGTATATACACACATACATATATATACACAAATGTAATGTTCTCTAAAATATGATCTTCTCTGGGAGCTGGTTTCTCAGAGGGCTTCTGGAGGCAGCCTTAGTTTCAGTTCAAAGTGATAATTACCTCCAGTGCAGTCAGGTCTTAAAGCCCACATCCTTTATTGTCTCCTTCTTTGGGCTAGGTTAGCTTTCTTATAGCCTATCTCTCTCCTTGGTCCGAGAGCTCTTGCCACTAATCCTTTGCCTCTGTCAGCTTCAGCCTCTCTTCCTCTAAATCTCTCAAGCCAGCACAAAGATGGAAGAAGGAATGAATCTGACTCCGCCTCTGAGAGTGGGCTTATCTCTTAGACTTGCGAATCTCCCAGAGTCCATCCTGGTTGAGGCTCCTAGCTTATATATGCTCTTTTAAAGGTGTGAATCTTAAAGGTGTGAAAGGTGTGAACTCTAATAATTACTAAGTTCATTAGGGAACTAGAGAACTGTTAAGTACTATTCTAAATTAGATAATAATTGGCTCTATCAATTCATGACCTAGCACCTTGTAAGAATCGTAACACACATACATATCTATATACACATATATATGCATATATACATATATATTTGAACATTCTTTGCTCTCAAGCAATTTATTGCAACAGACAACATGTACATGTATGCTTACATAAAAAATAAATATATAAAACATGAATACAGGGCATATTTGAGGGGGATGCCAATAGGAAGTTCATAGTCCTTTGTTGGAGGTAATATTTGATGTTAGTTTTCAAAGACAGGACAAACTTAAGAGGTAAATATGTGGAGGTAATATATTTTTGGCATCGAGGATAAGCTATGTAAATATATGGATATTAAATATAATTTTTGCATGTGAAGAAAAAATAAGAACAAGTGTGGGCTATGATTAATGAACGAAGGAAAGGAACATAATAAACTGCAAGTTAGAGTTAGGTTGGGAAGGGTTTTCAACATCATATGATTTTTTTTTTTATTTGATTGTGGAGGCAGCAGACTCCCCTGGTTCTATTCTGATTCTTGAAGAGTCCTTTGGCATTTGTCAAGTACATGGAAGATGTATTACACTTGAAGTAAAATTGAAGAGTCAGAAGGCTATTGAACAGTCAGAAGGTGAGGGGTAAAGAGAGCCTGGACTAATATGGTACCTATATGAATAGAGAGACTAGCAGTGACCTTCAAAACTTCCTGTCTGTGAATTCTTTTTAATTTGTAAGTGGGGTCAATTATTTTCAGTCTCTAGATTCATTCCTAATATAAAGATTCGGGGACTAGCTAGAAAGAAAGATTATATGGAACACCAGCCCAGATACTCAGCTCCTTAGATCTAAATTAATCTTGATTTTGCTTCTCACACTCGCCTTGTATCAAGTTGCAGAAACTTGTTTTCACTTAATTTTTTCAGAACAAACTCTACCTTTGTAATGCAGTTTCAAAGTCTGTTTCTCTCTTATCTTTAGTGACTTTGTTCTTTTTGATCCTCTTCCTATACTAGTTCTTCTAGTATTTGTACCTTGCCTTATTCCTCCTGATCTTAATGATACTGAAATCCTGTTCATAAACCCCAGTCTTCTTGTCTTTTTGCCAGACATGAATTTCAAATGCTTGGTGATGGCCTGTTGCTTAATACTTGGATCTTATTTATAACCTTCTCTGCCTTGTCTCTATTTTCACTTGAAATAGAGAAAGCTGGCTAAGTGGCATTGTTCATTAGGTCTAGTGTCAGAAAAACATTAATTCAAATTTGATTTGAGACACTAATTTTGTGATACTAGATAAATTACTTAATCTATGATTGCTTCAATTTTCTCAAGTGAAAAATAAAGATAACAATAGCACTTCCCTCAGAGGGTTTTTGTGAGGTGATCAAATGAGGTAATATTTGTAAAATACTTAAAACATTGTCTGGCACATAGTATGCACTTTCAAAAATGCTTATTCTCTTCCATTTTTCCCTTCTAAATATGCTTGATCTCCTGGTAGTTCTATGACATAGTTTGTTCAATGGTCAAATTAATCCCAATAAGACATTATTATTGTATTGTACCTAAAAAAAAAAAAGTAGTAAAAACTCTATAGAAGAAATATAATTAGAGTTTCAGTTTGAGATACCAGGAACACATATCCTCTTCCTTGTCTTCTTCAAACTCATTATAGACCATTTAGCTGATCTTTGTGTTGAATATAGTGATATTTTTTGGACCAATCAATGGTTGATGTTAGTTTTCAAAGACAGGACAAACTCAAGAGGGAAGTTATGTGGAGGTAATATATTTTTGGCATGGAAGATAAGCTATGTAAATATATGGATATTAAATATAATTTTTGCATGTGAGGAAAAAATAACAAGTGTGGGGTAAGAACAAACATTGGGGAGAAGGTCAGTACTGACCAGAATGCTAAACTGACAGTAATATTCTTTTTCCTTCATTCTCCAATTGCTGCTACATAATAGTAATGAAGACTAAAGAGATGAGAATAGTGGGATTGGAAAAAATAGTGACGGGAAATAATTTTCCTTACTTTTGGCCAGTTCTCTAATACTTATCCTATTTTAAAACAACAAAAAAAACATGGTTGGGTAAGAAGTCTCAGGGCAGAGACAGGATCTGTATAAGTGAAGCGGCAAAAAGATGTTGGAAGATATAAAAGAGAAGTAAATAATGTTAAGAAGTACTAAGCCACAGGATAGAGTTGGCCCTGGTTAATTTGACCTTGGAAATAATTTGGATATCTCAATGTTGGAAATTCCTATGTTGTAGTTTAATATCAATTCAACATTTATTTATTTACATTTTAAAAAAAAAATTTTGCTTATATTTCTGATTAAAAACATGGAAGAGAAGATATTAGATAAACCTGCATGTTTCAGGAAATGAAACAAGGTTATAAATTCAATAGGCAGAAAGGAAAGCTAAGATAGACACATCCTTCTTGTGATTCTACAGCTTTCCCTAATGTTAGGACCCAAAATAGTTTTATCATTTTAAGCCTTATGTGATGAATTTTTAAACAACTCAATGGTGAGGGGGTTTTATCCTAAATGAACATCAAGAAGTCAGCACCCATTCAGTGAGCATCCAATATATTTAAATTAAATTGGCAACTCATTATACTGACTAAGACATAGAATTACTTTGTCATAAATTATAGGTAATCTGTATTTTTACATTAACTCTATTACCAGTAATAGAGTTTTAATGTGGTACTTACACTTTGATAAAGGAGGAATCATGTTACCACTAGAAATATGTAAGATATGAATGGAGAAAAAATGAAGTTTAGAAGAAAAGATATTAAGAAATGAAAGGAGTATTAGAAATGAAGATGTTGGGGGCAGGATAAAGAATGATAGAAGTAAAAGACAAAAGAGATAAATTAGTCATTGAGGAAGGAAAGTAAAGACAGAAAATAGAATGGTCAGAAAAGAAATATAATGACAAAAATGGAATTTGGAAGAAAAGTTGTTAAGAAATGAAAGGGGTATAAGAAATGAAGATGCTGGGGGAAGGATAAAGAATGATAGGACTAAAAGGTAAAAGAGATAAATTAGTCATTGAGAAATGAAAGTAAAGACAAAAAAATAGGATGGTCAAAAAAGAAATATAATGATCTAAAGTACAGGAAGAAAGGAAATAGAGGGCCAAAAAAAATGGAGGTGGAAAATTGAACCATTAAAAAAAAAGAGAGTGATGAAAAAAAGTAATCAATATAAATTACTATGGGTTACTACAGTGGACAGGAATAACAATGACAAAAATGTAGATGTATATATGGCTCAAACTCAGTATGTTTTGTAAACAATATAAAGCAATATTATTTTGCTCAATAAAGAGACTTTAATACATATTAAAGTGATTTTCATTTTAAAATGATTTTTCCATTTGAAGGTAAAATTAAAAAGTCTAGCATAAATTTTATAGGTTATAGCTATAAAGTGCTTTAAATATATATATATATATATATATATATATATATATATATACATATATATATATATATATATAAATAAAGCACTTGACATAGGATTTTACCTGATTTTCAGCATAAACCTCATAACTGTAATATCATTATGATTATTTTGCAAATGTTGAAACTGAATCTGCAAAGAAAGTAACTTTCCTAGAGTCACTTACCTGCCAAGGGTCTAGAATGGGATTTAAACCTACATCTTACTAACTCTAAGTTCAGTTGTTCTTTTGTTTTGTTTTGTTTTGTTTTTATCTTCCATATCATACTACACAAGGATTCTATTTACTTTTCTGCAGCTATGCTTTCATTAATGTGAATATCCCCTCCACTCAGCCATTTTTCTCATGTTGTGGAAGGTATGTTCCTATTCTCCAATAATCCATTACAGTGGATCTATCCAGAGGCATGTAGGGTTTGCTGTAATTATTTTAAATGTCAGGGATAATAGTTTATCAAGCATACTTTAACCTGCTGATTAAAGAACCTGATTTCAGATTCTAACCCCAACTCTTAATCATTGTATCATCTTCTTTGTGTCATATTCTTTTTGGAGATGTCATAGTACTCTACTACTAAATCACTTTGATGCAGTCTGAGTTGGTAGAGAGAATTCCATATTGAAAGTTCCCCAATCCTGATAAAAATTGCTCTTCTTCCCATTCTTGTATGACTGTGCAACACATAATGTCTATCTTTTATTCCTTGCTGCCAGACATCTGACATCTTTTTTTTTTTCCCCAATCATGCCATCCTTTGACTATATCTCTTAAACCAAGTCATAGAAAGTTTAGATTGTGGGCTGTTATTGACACATTTCTTTGCTGAGCACTTGAAATTTTGTGATTTTTTTTTCTTTTGAGGGGGATTTTGATCAATGGTGTATAGCATTGCTGAGAGAACTTTGGTTATTGTTATTATTCTACACTTGCATTTAATGGGTCACAGATTTGTAGTCAAAAGAACTGATAGAAGTCATTAATTATAACCTCTTCTTTGTAAAAGACAAAGAGAGTAAGATCAGGAAGAGCTAAGTAACTTGCCCACACATAATCATAGGCCATGACAAGTTACATTATTTGCCCAGATTGCACTCTTAGATCTTCTTCACTTAACAAAAGATTCTTTACTCATTATTTATGTCTTGCTGAGAGAATAATGGAATTAAGAAGAGAGGTGTTTGTGACAAGGATACAGCACTTCTATATCTCAATGTTCCACAAGAATAGATAACTCAATTTTATGAGAAATGTAGCCTTAACCTACCACAGGAGAGATTTATTTACTTTTACAGTATTATATATATTCTAACTTTTAATGTTTTAATGCCCCATACAACAATGAGATGAAGCTTGATGAAGTGGTTTGTTTTGTTCATTTCCCAAAGAACAAAGCTTCTTCTCATGCTGATTTGTCCCAATTTCTCTGATCTAGTTTCATGTTGAGGCCGTAAAAGATCATAGATACATATAGTCAGTACACCTCTAAGATTTGAAGGGTGTTTGAAATCTCATGGGACACCATACTTTAATGGCTTACTGAATAGACTCAGTTTCCAGATAGAGACATGATAGACACATAATGGCCAGCAAAACTAAGTGACTCTATATACATGTTGTTAGTTCTAGTTGCATTAAAACAAAGTAAACTTTGCCTTAAATTGTCAGTGACTTGCAAGTTGCCCACTTAATTCCGACATTGAATGTGAATTGAGGGTCCTGGCTTTTGAGCTTTGCCTGTACACAAGACAAGTTAATACAAAGGTGCTCCATTGTCCTTTCCACAGCTAATGCTAATTATTCTCCTTTGTGGACTTAAACAAGGCTGAAAATAATCTTCCTGATATTTTCCATACAAAACAATACATATCACAATTCTAACCCTTGAAATTTACTCTCTACCTCTACCTCATAGGAGCTCTAGTTTCTTTTAAAGCAAAAATAGTTCAAGTGTCATGTCCAAAAAGAGGTCTTTTGATGGAGATTTCTTTTTTAAAAAATTCACCAACTCCATTAATTTGAAATTATTTTGTCAATATTTCTGTTTACTTGAAGACAGGAACTATTTTGTTTTTGGTCTTTGTGCTTAGCATAGCTACTAGACTACATAGAACATGCTTTATATGTTTTCTTCAATGACTGAAAGAAAAAAGAAAGGAAGGTAGGAAGAAAGGAAGGAAGGAAGGAAGGAAGGAAGGAAGGAAGGAAGGAAGGAAGGAAGGAAGTTAGAAGGGGAAAAAAGAAACAACAAAACAATTTTCTCAAAGGAAAAAAAAAGTATATATGCTATATATGAGATACTTAGAGTCATTTTTATTTATCCTGATTGGTAGCTTTCTGTTGCAACCTGATGGCTCTGGAGGAGAGCATGAGGCTGGTGATTTTTACTGTCATCAGAGTTTGAGTATTACCAACAGCTTACATATCTGCTCCATGGATTGTGTCCTTGAAGCAGTCTAGTTTTTGTATTACATAGCCTGAATTCAAGGCAATGAGAATAAGATAAAGAGAGACCTGTCTCACTTAAATGTAAATCACTTGCAAATCATGACATCACAAGAACTCATTAGTTGTCTTCCATAATGAAGGGAACACACACACACACACACACACACACACGAGCAAATGCATATATGTATGTATACATGCGTATATACATGCACACACATATTCAATTAATAATTTGCCTCTCCTCAGTATCTTTTTTTTGTATTGGTAGTACTTTGTAGATTACAGAACTCTCTTGGCCCTAATTCTCCCCTCTTACCATATAAAAGGCTACCAGCTATGTATTTTATAAATTTAATCATAAATGCGGCCCATTTGTACTGTCTGGAATTCCAGCCCTCAGAAGAAACTGTCATCAGAGTTTGAGTATTACCAACAGCTTACATATCTGCTCCATGGATTGTGTCCTTGAAGCAGTCTAGTTTTTGTATTACATAGCCTGAATTCAAGGCAATGAGAATAAGATAATTTGAAAAAAAATTTGGTCTATTGTACTTGTGAAGAAGATGAACACCTCCATGTCAGTAGACTATTCTTTTGGGAGCCCTGTGTGGTCATAAATATTCAGTTCAGGATTAATTCTCTAGTCCATTTAACTATTTATCATAGTTTCCTTAATTAAGGATTTTAAATTAGGAAATAAATATATCATGATATTGAACAGGTGTACCTTTAAAGCCTTCCTTGATCATAATTTATCCTCTAACTTACTTTAAAATCACACCAGCAAATATAGATCTCTCTCTCTTGCTCTCTCTCTCTCTCTCTCTCTCTCTCTCTCTCTCTCTTTCTCTCTCCTCCTACACACACACACACACACACACACACACACACACACACACACACATTTCCCTGCCTAAAATCTGATGCATAGGCTAAATACACCGACAATAAATGATTACTGCTATTGTTGTTAAAAATTGGGTATGTGTGAACCTTCTTTCTTTCATACAACTTTGGTAATAATTTTTAAGTTCCCCTTATTTTACAATTTATCTATGGTGCAATAAATAGAGTGTTGCACTGGAAGGCAGCATAACTGCATACTTTCTAGGATTATTATAGGTATCAAATGACATAATATATGCATAACACTTAACAAAATTTAAAGAGCTTGGAACATGTGAATAATTAGGATATATGAAAATAGTAACAAGGGAAGGGAAAATGGGGTAAGTGGATACTCCAGCACAACAGTAAAATCTTTGATTTGGAATTTAAATCCCTTCATGATCTGTCCATATCCTACTTTCCAATTTTCTTGCATGTTACTCCTCCCTATTCATGTTTAGTCTGTGATCCTGACCACTTCAACTTGAATATTTTTATTAAGGAATGACAGTTACATTCTAAAACATTTTGATATGAATCATATTGCAAAAGAAAACTCTAGCCATCACTTCTCCCCACCCCACCTCCACAAACCATAAAGTAAAAAGAAAAAGGATGATTCAAATGCATTTGTACTGTGTTAGTTCTTTCACTGGAAGTGGATAGTGTGCTTCATCTTAAATCTTTTGGAATTGTCTTTGGTGATTTTATTTTTGAAAATAGCTGAGTCATCTATAATTGATTATTGTACAGTATTGCTGTAACTATGAAAAGATGCTCTCCTGATTCTGCTTATTTGATTTTCATCAGTGTATGCAAGCGAGGCTTCCATGGTTCTGAAACCATCTTGCTTGTCATTCTATAGTATTCTATCCTAATGATATTGCTACAATCTGTACTTCCTCAATTTCTAATTCCTTTGCCACCACAAAATAGTTGCTTTAAATATTATTGTGCACATAAGTTCTTTGCCTTTTGCTTTTTTGGGTTACAGAGGAAATGGTGTATTTCTAGGCTAAAAGTTATGTAGAGTTTTATAACCCTTTAGCTATCATTCCAAGTTACTGAATGGTTGGATCAGACCTTAATTCTACCACTGGTACATTAATTACTGTGCCTTTTTTTTTTTTTTTTTACATAATCTTCTGAATTTGTTACTTTCCTTTTCTGCAACATTAGTCAATTTGATAGGTGTCAGATGATTCAACAAAGTTGTTTTAATTCACATTTCTCTAATCAATGGTGATTTAGAGCATTTTTTCATATGACTATAGATAACGATTTCTTTTTCTGACTATTGACAATTCATACTGTCAAATACATACAGTCAAATTTGTAGAACACTAGCAATTCAACAATTGCTAGTTCATACTATCAATTTTTAAAATTTATATAACAAAAATCATACATATCACATGCTATAATGCACTCTATTAACTGTAGCGTGGTCAGAAATTCTTTCTTATCTCGACCATAAATCTGATAGTCAAAATATTTTATGTTCCCCTAAAATGCTTATGGTATTATAATTTATGCCTAAATCAAGTAGCCATTTTGACCTTCTCTCAGTATCTGATGTGAGATAATGGTTTCTACTAGTTTCTACTAAACTGCTTTCTAGTTTTCCCAGCTATTTTTTTGTCAGATGATGATATCTTGATCCCAAATCTTGGTTGTTTGGGTTTGTCAAACAATTATATAACTAATGTATTTCACTGATCCATCACTATTTTTTAGTCTAACAGATTATTTTGAGGATTACCACTTTGTGATATTGTATAAGATCTGGTGCTGCTAAACCATTCATCTTCTACATTTTTTCCTCATTGATTACCCTGAAATTCTCAACATTTAATTTATTTAGATGAATTAAGTTCTTATTTTCTAACTTAAGGAAATATTTTATTTGGTAATTTGATTGATATGATAATGGATAAGTAAATTAACTTAGGAAAAATTGTCATTTTTCTTCCATTGTTTTAGTAGAGCATTCCTTACACTCCTTCTAGCAATCTGCTTTTGACAAAGAAATTTTTACAAGATCTGGGTTATATAGGAACATATAAGAGTTATATGAATTAAACATTTATTGATAGTAACTCTTAATTCCAAAATAACCAAATTCAATTTTAAGACTCGGTATGAGTCATGGGCCATAGTTTAAGAAACTGGGATTTAGCTATCCAAGAGGAATTAATATTTCTCCAATTGTTTAGATCTTTCATTATTTTTTTGAAAAGTGTTTGCTGTGTTCATGTAGTTCTTGGGTTTGTCTTGAGAGATAGGCACCTATGTATTTTATATTGTTTACAATAATTTGAAATGTAATTGGTTGGCTTTGTTAGTGATATATAAAATGCTAGTTTTTGTAAAATGTGGATTCATTTTATATCCTTTAATTTTGTTGAAGGAGTTGATTATTTCAAATAGGTTTTTGACAAGTTTTTAAGTATACACTCATTTCATTTGCAGTGAATGACAGGTTTATTTCTTCATTTTCTATTTTGTTATTTTCAGCTTCTTTTCCTTGTCATATTGTTATACTAGGATTTTTAGAGCAGTTTTCAATACTGGTGATAATAATGGACATCACTGCTTCACACACAATGGAGAAGCCTCTTACTTATTCCCATTATGGATAATGCTTGCTCATTGTTTTAGCTGGATACTACTGGATTGTTCTATGATTTGCCCCTTAACTTATTCATTCTTTAGGATTGCATCATTTAGTTTCAAATCAATTTTTAAACTGGCCCTTTACTGAAAAATAAAATTATAGCGTTATGATCTGAAAATGAAGCATTTAAAATTTCTTCTTTTCTGCATTTTATTGTAAGATTTTTGTCATAATGCATGGTCAATTTTTGTTCAACTGCTATATACAACTAAAAATAAAATATACTTCTTTTAATTTCCATTCAGAGTTCTCCAGAGGTCTATTATATCTAAATTTTCTAAAGTTTATGTATCTCCTTAACTGGTTTTTTTGTTTATTTTATAGTTAGATTTGTCTAACTATGAGAGGGGAAAGTTCAGATTTCTCACTAGTATATTTTTTATCATTTCTTCCTATAAGTCATTTAACATATCCTTTAAAAATTTGGATGCTAAGATATTTTGTTCATATAGGTTTAGTATTGATATTAGTTCATTATTTATGGTATCTTTTAGAAAATATATTTCCTCTGGTTCATCTCTTTAAATTGTCAGTTTTTGTATTTAAAATCTAAAATCTTAATTTTATATATATATATATATATATATATATATATATATATATATTATATATATATATATATAAATTCCAGCTGAAGCATAATAGATTCTGCTCCAGATCCTTATTTTTGATCTCTTATGTTTTTCTATTTCAAATGTGTTTCTTGCAAAACAAACAAACAAATAAACATTATTGCTTTCTGCTTCTATTTTATGGGATGAGTTCACTGCATTCAGTTATGATACTTAACTGTGCTTTTTACTCCATCCCATTTCCCCCATGTATTCTTCTCCCTTTATTTTTTAACCCTATCACTCCTCGAAATCAGTTTGACATCTAGCCACTATCTCCCTTAATCTATCCTCTCTTTCATCAGACTTTGTCTTCTCTTATTCCTTTATCCCCCAGTATTCATGTTGAGTAAGATAGATTTCTATACCCAACTGAGTTTATGTCACTCTTTGAGTCAATTCCTATGAGAGTAAGTTTAAAATATTTCTTCTCTCTCCTTTTCTATCATCCACTGTAAAATTCTTCCTTTTGAACCTCTTTTATATAGCATAAATTCTCTTTTTTTCTCCTTTTGCTTTTTTCCTTCTCCAAGTACATCCCTCTTTCTATCATTTAGCTATTATTTTTAAATTACCATACCATATTCATACCATGCTCATGCACTATTTATGTATGCTCATTCTAACTGCATTTATAATTATAAATTTCTTTGGAGTTAGAATTATTATCTTCTCATATAGTAATGTAAACATTCAATCTACTGATTCCTTTAAGCCTCTGCTTTCACATTTTCTTTTTGTTCTTGAATTTTGCATGTAAAAGTTAAATTTTCTAATCTGATCCAATCTTTTCATCAAGAATTTTTGAAAGATTTCTATTTTATTATATGTTCCTTTTCTCCTGAAAAAATTTATTCTGTTTTGCTAGATTCTTGCTTGCAATCCTAACTTCTTTGCCTCCATTGCAAGTATCTGATCCTTTCGTGTGGAAGCTGCTCAATCTTATGTAATTCTGACTCTGGCTTCAAGATATTTCAGTTGTTTCTTTCTGATTGCTTGCAAATTTTCTCCTTTACCTGAATCTCAGAAATTTTGATTATAATATTTCTGGGAATTTTTATTTTTTAAGTGTTTCAGGAAGTAATAAAATGTTTCTTTTCATTTTTATTTTATGTTCTGATTCTAGGATTTCAGGGCAATTCTCCATGACAATTTCTTCAAATTTGCTATCTAGGTACCTTTTGTTAAATCATGCCTTTTAGGTGGTTCGAAAACTCTTATATTTATTTTCCCCAATCTATTTTCTATGTTGGTTGTTTTTCCAGTGGAATATTTCACATTGTTTTCTATTTTTTCCGTTCTTTAAATTTTGCTTTATTGGTTCTTGATATCTTATAGACTTGGTAACTTCAACTAGTGAAATCTCATTTTTAAAGAATTATTGTCTTCAGTTAGCTTTAGTATCTCTCATCTCTCCCCTTCCCTCCTACCCCCTTGCATTCAACATTCTCCTTTTTATGGTGTTCTCATCAATGCATTTTTAATCTGTTTTATCACTTGGCCTATTTAATATTTTAATGTGTTATTTTATTTATTATTTTTGTGTCTCTTTTATCAAGCAATGATTCTTTTTTTGTGATTTTCTTGTATTACTCTCATTTGTTTGCTGAACTTTTTACTCTAAATTTCATATTTGATTTTTATATCTTTCTTTAATCTTCCAGGAATTTTTTTTTTTTTTGAGATTTGAAATCAATTCACTTTTTGATGCTTTGGATTTTGGACTTTTGATTTTGTTGTCTTCTTCTTAGTTGGTGTTTTGATCTTCCTTCTCTCTTAGCAAACTTCTATTTTCAAAAGTTATTTGTTTATCTTTCAGCCTATCTTTTGACTTTTCAAGTGATGTTCAAGTTGGGCTCTTCTCCCAGCAAGTAGAGAATATTAATATTGCCTCAAGCTTTAGAGTTTGTTGTTTATTTGTTTATTTTGTTTGCTGCTGTTTTCAAAGATATTCTGGGGTTTCTTAAGCTTTCACTTGTTCCAAGATAATGTGATAGAAAGAGAGGTGAGTTTACCTCTTCCTTGACCTATATTTTGATGTTTAAGTGATCACCAGCCTTCTTTCCTACCATAGAACTGTGTACAGTATACCCATTCCCTTGTGGCTACAAGCTTTGCTATACTAATATTATTGCTCACTTTAAAACTGAAATTTATAATCTAGATATATAAACAATGCAATGGAGTCCTTCACCTCATTATAAAAAACAAACAAACAAACAAACAAAACAAAACAAAAATTTCCCAGTAAACTTCTTTTGCTCAATTGTTTGACTTTTTCATTATCTGTGGATTAAGAGCTTTGGAAGCCACTAGTGCTGGTTTACTTGTTCCCAATGCCTACTGCTTTCTTGAGGGGCATTAACTACACTGGACTGAACTCAGTTCTAATCTACTCTAATGTCTTTCTTGACAAATTTTTAAGTTTTTTTTTTTTTTTCCTTTGAAAATTCTTTCATCCTGCTTTTTTTTTGTCTGCCACTTCAGGATTCAATTTTAAAATTCTTTTGAGGGGAATTTGTGGGAGTTTAGGATAATCCTTGCCTATTCTCTAATATCTTGGCTCTATCTCTATAAGGATAATCATTAAAAAACAAAAGAAAATGAGTCAATCTTAAAACTTAAACAATTGTATACTTACCTGGCAGGGGTGATTCCATGATCAAGAAGGTGGTTTCCCCAGGGCGAGGCTTATCCATTGCACTCCGGATGGGCTGACCCCTGCGATTTCCCCAAATGCGGGAAACTAGACTGCATAATTTGTGGTAGTGGGGGACTGTGTTTCGAGCTCTCCCCTAATAAGAAAAAAAAATACTTAAACAATTGTCATTTCTACATTAAAAATCAGTCATGCCACAGAACCTCCTGGTTATCTAGAAGTTTTTACAGTGAGGTATACTACTTATTAGTAAAGGGAACAAATTCATTTAAAAAAAAAACAATTATTGCTTCAAAATTTTAGTAATTTCCAATATAAATCTTATTATGGTTGAAGATTTTTGAGAAATTGGCAAAATACTGTTTTTTATTACAATTATTAAACCATTGTGTTGTTTGTATTCTTATTTTGCCACAAAGTTAACAAAGTTAAATTTGAGTAAAGTATAAAATGACTATTTAAGTAATACATCACATCCACCAATAGGATTCTAAGTTAGTTCTTACATGTGTTTATTTACATCAAAGATGTAATATACATCTTGTATGAATCTCTGCTAAGTGAAGGTTCATCCTCTGATGAAACTGAGACATTAACTAGGTTTCTAATAATTTATCATTTTAATGCTCTTATGTATTCATTAATTTTGTCCTTGTCACTGATGGAAAACCCTGTAGTTTTCTTGGAAGACAATATTTGCTCCTTTCAGTTATATAGTATGAATCAGCGAATCAAACACTTTATGGGTCCCAGCTTTTATATATCAGGAATGAAATACCTCTACTCCAAAAAATATTAAATTTACATTTGCCTGTGGATTTAGTATCCTAGCAAAATTATGCACAAAATCATTTTTTCTTGTCCTCTTAAAAATCAGCTGGCTAACTTCATAATTATTGGGACAAGTGTTTAACCAGTTCATGATAAAATAACCTATTCATTGTGCAATAATCCTTGTCAAACCAATTTGAGAAATATAATATAATTGTTCTTTCTCTGCCCTATTTCAAAATTCAAAAATGAAACTGTCAGAATAGTGTAATGAATATTGAATATAGTCTAAAATGCTTTCTGTTTTGAAACACATTGCACTAGTGAAAACATCTGCTCATACTGCTGTTTCCTTGGATATAGGACTAAATTGAAACAACTAGTTATATGAAAACTAAACTCTGAAAAGCAGAATAATTCCTTTCCTCTTATGCTAAAACTATATGAATGGAATTGTTTTTCATATTTCTTAGTATTGAATCAAATTCCTGCACATTAGCAAATATTTCATTTAAAATATCATATTTGCAGAGTACCTATTCTATCTATATCTTTTTATATATGGAAACACATTTAATTGAAATAAAGAAGGGACTACCTTATTGTTTTTTTTTAGACTTCTATGTATCAGTAACTATTGACCAGTTATTAATATTTAATAAGGAGCATTTAAGTTTTAACTGAATGTGTGTCAATTTGTGGGGAGGAGAAGATATTAGCTACCATTTCAGTGAACCTCTAAAGTTAACAAAGAATTATAATGTAAAAATGCATATACCATAACAAACTGGTAATCCATTTATCAACACTCTGTTAATTCCACAAATGTTTATTACATATATATGCTATTTAGCATACTGGGCAAAATAAAGAAAGAAAGAAAAAAAAAACAGCCTTTAAAGAACTTTTAACTCTCATAAGAGAGAAAGGTCATATGTAATATAAAGCATGATATTAGATAATATTTAATGAACATAATATAATATGACTTAGATTAAAATTTTAGGGAGCTTTGAACTGTGGGTATGCAGGATGTCATTATGGATTAGATACCACTTAGACTGAGCAGAAAGATGAAAAGGACACATTTTTGGCCAAAGGAAATGCTCTAATTACATTCATAGATGCAAGAGAAAATAGGATAAGATTAAGCAACTATTAATAGTCTAGTGTAGGCATTAAGGAAAAATAATTAAAATAAAACTATAAAGGTAAATTGAGGTTAAGCCATGGAAAGTATTCAAAGGAAAACTAAAGAAAATATGTTTATTCTGATGACCCATTGGAAATAACTAAAAATGTATGGTTTGGTTTGGTTTTACTGGAATAAAAATAATATCTGGAAAGTTATATAAAGAATATATTTGAGAGCAAGGACAATAAAGAAAAAATAATTCTATTTAGATGATTATTAGAATAAATAGGAAAAAGTTCATGAGGTCCACACTGTATCCTTGATATCTGATTATATATGGTGGCTGAGGGAGAAATAATATATGTCATTAATATTTTTGCCTGAATGACTCAGTAAATTATGGTTCTATTAACAAAAAATAAGAAAAAACAGAGAAAGAGGTTGAATAAGAGGGTAAGATGGCAGGCTAATATGTTTGATATTTGTTGAATTTTCAATGTTTATTTTGGTGTCATCTCAATAGAGATGGCTGAAGGGGATTTCTATAAAATACAAGTTTAAAATGAGCAGTCCTTCATTAGAATTAGCTAAGAAGATGATATCAAGGGACTTCTGGACTCTGGATGCATATTTGGCTCCTTGCTAGTGATATAATATATTTGCCTGATATCTCATAAGTCTAAATTATTTTTAAACCAAATAGAATGGAGTGGAGGGAAATTGTCAATATACATCTTCAAAAAGAACACAACGAAACAATTTTGTATGAAATAAATTAAACAGATTTACAAGATAGACAAATACCAAGAAATGAGCAGTATTAAAAGCCATGATCAAAAATTTCAATATGCAAATGAATACTTATCAGTTGAAAGACAAATTAGAGATATTAATACTAGGGAATATATATCAGTTGAAATACAAATTAGAGATAGTGATAGGAGTCACATTTGACCAATATGTATCACTGAGACTATAGAACCAATTATTACTAACTCTGTCTAACTTGGGGGGGGGGGGTAATTCATATGAATGGAAAGGCAGAATAATGCTATAAGATAATTATGTTAAGAAAACAAGGA
Organism: Antechinus flavipes; assembly: GCF_016432865.1. Classification (NCBI taxonomy): domain Eukaryota; kingdom Metazoa; phylum Chordata; class Mammalia; order Dasyuromorphia; family Dasyuridae; genus Antechinus; species Antechinus flavipes. The sequence continues at coordinate 110,681,316 of NC_067400.1, read as the reverse complement.
TCAGTGAGTGGCATGTGGAAGTAAAATAGTATATGATACAAAGAGGAAAGAGATAAGGAGATTAAAAAGAAAAAAGAGGCCATAAGTTAGTTTGTGATAGAGAAATTGAATTGTCTACACATCAAACATTTGTTATGCCCCCATCCTCTTTTTCTCTTTCTTTCTCCCTTCCTTCCTCCCTCCCTCTTCGCCCCACCCCATGACTCCCTTCCCCTTTTCTAGCCTGTTTTTGTTTCTCTCTCTCTCTCTCTCTCTACCCTCCCCACATTACTTTTCAGTGTTAAATGTCTTAATTTCCTAATGAACAAATGAAAATAAGGAAGAATTCTATTCTGTTATTCTGTATCTGTCACTAACAGAGAAAGAACCATTTTCTGTGCAGTGAAAATGATGGAAATATGGTGGGAAAAAGAAATTTTAATTTCTAGGGTTTGACATGGAAAAAGGCAGGAAAACTTACAACATCTGGAATTAGAATGTCAAACTGAATGAGGATTATATGAAGGAACTAGCCCAAGTTTAAAAAATTTAGGAGGAACATGATATTTTCTTCAAGTATTTCAAAAGATTCTATGTATAAAAATGATTTTTTTTGTTCTACTTTTCCCCAAGAGATAAATGTAACAACAATGGATGGAAGTCACAAAGAGATAAATTTAAGTTTGATTCAAGACAAAAAACCCTCAAACTTTCTTATGAATATAGTTATCTGAAAGTGGAATGGAGTGACAATATAAAGGTATGTTCTGTATATCTTCAATCAAAGGCTAGATAACTATTCATTGGTAAAGTCTTAGTAACAATTTTTAAAATTATTAATAGGGCATAATATGCAGTTCCTGTTGATTCTTCCCACAGTGAAATTCTCTAATTGATGATTCTATAATAATAGTTATAGGCATCTAATATCAAATATTGAAACAGCCTTAATGACTTTGTATCAGATACAACAAATAGGTCAAAATAGAATAGAATAGAAAGAAGGGAGTAATTTCTAAGAGATTGAAGTCATAATCATTTCCAAAATAGAATGAGAATAGGTCAGCTCAGTGACAAGATTCAGGTCAAAAAGAAAACAAGAGAAGAATATGCACATTACTCACAAGAAAAAGAGTGAACCATTGTCAAAGGATTCTGACACTGGAAATTGACTGGGAAATAATTGGAAGGTAGCCCTACCCCTTTAAGACCAAAGATATTACCAAATAAGTCTGCCTTTTCTGGGATAATAAAGTTAACTTTATTTTTCCCTCTTAATATTTTAGTTTGTCTCTATTGCCATATAAATGTCACATGGTTTTGAAAGTTTTCAATTTACCTTTAAGTTGAAATGCCAGTAAATGGACAAAAAAAGTCCAAGAATAACTCATTGTTTTGACTGTGTCTCTGTTCCTATGTGTTTCCTATTGTAAACTTCAACATATATTTCTTTTGACATAGACTTTTTGTGATTTTCTCTTTTCCCATGTTCAATAACAAACATTTATTGAATTGATTTTGTTCCCATATTAAAACGCAACTAAAACTGATTCCTAAATCTAAATCCTAGAACTAGGGTTCCATCTTTCTAGACCAGTTATAGGAAGTATGGCGAATAATAATGCTTCCAATAGTCAATATAATTTTGTAGCATGGGTCAATGAATACTGTGTTTTACTTGAGAAGGAGACCTGGTTTCAAATAAAATATTCATATATTTTACATACATTTATTCTAACTGTGTGATCACAATCAGCTCCTTTCATCGTTCTGACTTTATTTCCTTACTTGGAAAATAGAGGTATATTTATACAGACTATTCTACAGTAATTTCAAACAAAAAGTACTGAATAAACCTTTAAGTCCTATATAAATGCGAATCACCGGTGCTACTTTAATTGATGTTTTCAGATTGTCATGAAAATCAATTTAGAAAAAAAGATTATATTATTCAGTTAAATATAAGGCTCTGAAACAAATTTAAAAAATAATTAACAAAGAAATGTATGACTAATAGATCCCACATAGCATTTGAGATTCCCAATTTGTTTCATTCAGATTATAGCGTTCTTGATCCAACACCTATTAAGATTTTGAGAGAAGAAAAAAAAATCTTAAAGAAGCAGATTTGACTTTAGACTGATATATATCCAAATAATTCAGATCTATTTCAAAACTAGATTTAAACATAGAATGGTTTTTAATGAAGCTTTTTGGTACATTCATTGATTTATTGTTAAAACAATTATTTATTAAATCTACTATGTATGATGGTGCTGGTATTGTAGTGCACATATGAATTACAGCATGAATTGAATAAAAAACAATAGAATTTTAAGATTTTTTCAAAAATGTTCCATAGAACTGGGGAAATAATGAATGTCCCAATGGTTTTCTTGAATTGGCTCAAATTGACTCATGAGAACTTATGATTAAATCTTCAGTGTTAGATTATACATTTTGAAAATTGGCAAATATATTAGAATTCGATTGTTTTCTTGATTTCTAAAGTTAAGTAAGTTTCAAGGTATGCCACATGTACATTTTTTCCTGAATAGTTTATTGTTAAACATTTGCCAACATACCCTTGCCCCAAAACTTTTTTTTTTCTTTCTTTTCTAATATTAGGCATATCAGAAGAAACACTTTAATTTCCTCCTTGAAAGGAAACAAAGTTCAGAGTATATTTAACTTTTATGTGCTTTTAGAAACTTTGATCATTGAAAAGCAACCTAATTTCCATCAAATGAATTTACCTGTCTCCATTAAATGAATGCATGTTTTCCCCACTCACAATGTTTATGTTTTACAGTGCTAGAATATTGCAATCAATTTATAAATTTATCATTTCTATATTCTCCCATTTATGCCATTTTATTTCTTAAGTCGTAGGGAAATGTGATAAAAGGGTTTCATTGTATAATCACTTGCAGCTGTGAGTAACTGAGTGTGTGATCAGCTCCTTATAATTGTGATCTTTTAAATATTTGCACCTGCAAACATTTGGAGCGTAACATCCTGATGTGTCTTTCAAAAGTCAAGAAAACAAATGCACTTTGCATGTGCAGGATTCTATTTTTGAATAAGCACACAGCTATGTAATTTCAAAAGCAAATATTTTCAAACATAGCTAAGACACTTATCTTCATTTGATATTTGAATGAATGTCTTATTTGACATTTTAAACCAAACATATATTGGAATATGTTCTTAATAGAAACAAAACAGGAAGGGGGAAGGTTCAGTAATTTGGAAATACATTTTAGTAATTTGGAAATACTTGACTAGAGTTTGTGGGAAATGGAGAGTTAAGGGAAATAATTTAAAATTCTCTCTATTGGAGATTTCAAAGTATTTTGAATTGTTTAAAAATGTAATTTGGGAGCCATGACAATCAATTCAGTGAAGGCTTTTCCCTCAGAAAAGAGGACCTGCATAAAATCTAAGACACCTTTCCTCATTACTTCAAAGAGATCTAGTATTTAGGAACAATTTTTTTGGAAGTAGGGACTTGACCTTGGGGAGAGGGACAGAGAAAGCTGAGCTTGATGAAATTATATCATGTTGAATATTTGTATGTGACTTTTATTATATCTTTTTAAACATATTTAGGGAAGTATACCTTGAATGCTTCTGATAAGATAAATATTTGTTGATTAGATAAATAAATCTAAACTTGGATTGATTGTTTCCCAATCCTAGGAGGCCTAAATTGTTAGATGATTCACCCCAAGTATGTTGGTTTATTAAAAAGAAGAATTGATAATGTCTTTTATGATCTTTTCTACTTTTGTTCTTATCTCCTTAAGAGACCCTCATAAAACAGTGGTATTTTTTTTTTACAGGACATGATGAGGCATAGTGGAGTATACTCCCAGGAAATATTAAGAATTATCTTAGGGAAGAGGCTGCATTTATTTGAACTAAAATAAACTGAGGTGACAATTACAATAACAGACGTATATGTGACCATCCATTTTCCATCCCAGAGAGAGTAGCCTACTAACCCAAAGAGATAGTAGTAACTGAAGTTCCATAAGTAAAGCTTTAAGAATTCCTGAAGAGGTATATAAGAGAAACAACTATAGGTTCAGATAAGTATTTTATCATTTGAATTTTAGCTTGATAATTAATGGGGATTTTCTTTCATAGGGCAATATTAAAATATAAACATGAGGAAAGGCTATATATAGCACTTGTTATTCATGGACTGTCTTCCAGGCAATCCCAAATTTAGGAGTTCAGGGATTCTGAATTATATTAGTAAAAGGGAAATTTTCCGAATTGTGTCTCTCATGTTAAGAGAAGTTATTTCTGGTCTAGGTAGGTGCTAGGATAAAGGTGGGATATGAGGAAAAAAGAACATGAACTTGGCATTCTACGATCACTATGAGTTATTTTAATGGTCTTGTTTCAATGTCAAGAAATTGGGAGGGGGGGACAATTTTTGCCTAACAATCCTAACTGTGTTTCCTTTCCGGGTGAATTTAAATACTCAGATGGACTCAGCGAAAGGAAAGTCAATTCACTTGGATTTTAGGGTTTGACTACCAAGCAGTTCCAAGTGTTTCCCTTCTTAACTAATAAAAACAATAGAATGATAATTTTATGGATCTTCAAGAATTAAGGCTCTATGAAATGTGAGATGCATCAGAAGGAAGAGAATTATTTTATGCATGTGTATATGGGTTCCTGGGAACATTACACATATTTTGTGTAGTGGTATAAAATTGTCTCATGCCAGAAAAATTCATTGTTACTTTTAGCACTTCTATAGAAGTAAAAGGCTCTTTTGCCACATCTATAGAGAACTATACAGAAGTAATATTCTGGGATTTCCCAGAAGAAAATTTTATTGAGACAAAATGAACTTTTTGTGCCAAGTTTATGTCCTGTTAATTACTACTTGATACTTTTGGATTATGACCTTCTTTCTCCATTTGCCTTTGTACCTTTTAATATCTTTGCAACTGTTGAATGAGAATCCCTTCCTCCCTTTCAGCATTAACACCTATGCTAGCTCATAAGCCAAATCAAAAACATCCTTTTCTCTCCCCTACTATGGAATATGCCAGCAAGTTATCTAGCCATATATCCTTGCTCTGTGATCTCTAATAGAACTAATTCCCCATCAACAAGAAAATTATGAATAATATACATTAATTTAAAGCCACAATTATTTGTGGAAAAAAAATATGTACTTTTTTTCTGGTGAAGCTAAGATTGGTATAACTTAAACACTATTAGCCTGATTCTACAGGCCAGGATACCGTTAATATCATTATTAGTATCACAATATTTTAAGTAAAAACTGATGTGGAGTAAGACCTTTATTTTTGAGCAAGGGTTAATATAAAATTAATGTCCTAAATGTCTTTTGCCCTAAGGCTGGATTTGGTCTTTCAAACAGCAAGTTCTCTGGTTGACTCCTAAATACCTATTGAGATTTAAATCTCTGGGAATCCAGGAGTCTTCAGTCCATAATCAGGCTCTCTTTTCAAAATACATGTAGCTATTTGCATGTTTCTGCCCCTGGCTAACATTGCTCCCCAGGAGGATTTAAAAATACCTTCTTTAGACAGAATCCTCAAAAATACCCATGCTGAGAGACTTAACTTGTCTTCATTCTGTAAGAAGATATGTTCAAGTATCTGTTTATGCCCTTAAGGGAAGGAAAGGTTAAAAAGGAGGAAGAGTTAACTTTTTAATTGGAATAAACCTATTTTTTTTTTTGACAGAAGCCAGAACAATATTCTGAGGGTGGGGTAGGGTATGAAGGTCAGATATGCTTGTCTTAAAGTTTTTCATGGACAGAAAATGCCATCTGTATCTAGAAAAGGAACTATAGAGACTGCATATAAATCAACACATGCTATATTCACTTCTTTTTTTCCATGGTTTTTTTTTTTTTTTTTTTAATTCTCCCATGGTTTTTCCCTTTGGTTCTGATTTTTCTCTCCCAACATGATTCATAAAGCAAAGTGTATTAAAATAAATAAATAAATAGTTTTTTCATACCAAAGTTATATGCTAACAAAGTCATCCCCTCTAAAATTATGGATTTGTAAGGATTTCCACCTCTCTGGAAATGAAGAAATCTGGGTTCTAATTTTAATTTCACTACTAATTCATGGAGTGAACATGAACCTACCCGAGCCACTCCATTTTTTGTTGTTGTTGTTGTCCAGAAAATTATGTGGTGATACTAAATGTTTGTTAAAGTCATTGAAAATCAGAAATTCTAATCCTATTACTTTATACACTATAAATTTTTATAGAAAACAAAATGAGATTATGTTTTTATGTCACTAAAAATATTGTGGGAAGTATTTATTTAAAGGGTAAAGTCAATGATACATGAAAGATTCTCTGAAATTATGGTTTATCCAAGTTCTCTGAATGATGATATTGATGATGATGGGACTTGTATAGCATTTGAAGGTTTGCTAGATATTCATTAGAATCTATTGGAGTGTTAGGAAGACATTGGTTTGAATGCTACTATGTTACCTTGGAAAAAAAATTAATAGCCCTGGGAATTAGGGAACTTTTTTCCTTATGAGCATACTTCATATTTAGAAACTAAGTTGATCAAGAGAGCTATAGCATGTAAGAAATCTATAATCAGTCATTGAATTGGAACTGTTTTCCCCTTTTTCTATTTCTTCACCCAGAAATCAAAAAGTATGAGAAATCTTTCTGAATCTTGCCCATGCCATTTATCTGAAATCTAATAAAAGATAATCAAAGAAATTCTAAATCTTGGTTAATAAAGTTGTTTGTTTATAGTTTGCTGAGATGTGTGGGAAATGTAGATCCTACCTGTTGACAAACAGGTGATAGGGAAATTAACAAGTCTTTTTGAATAAGATTTGGGTGATCTGAGTTACATAGCCTAATGCTGTCATTGTAATATAACCCATTTTCTCATTGTAATATTCATTCTCTCAATTGTTAAGCAATAAAAATTGCTTATCCAAGGGCTTATAAATCGTGATTCTTCTGTCATGAGGAGTTGTGGTCTGTAAGAGCAACAGCCAAACAACCATCCTTTTATTAATAAACATGTTGGCATTATTAAAAATGATTAAATTATTCAGGAATTATGCCACCTATATTAATAAATCGCAAAATATTGAAGTATGGAGTAATTAAAGGGAATCATCACAAATATTTCATTTGCTTTATTTATGTAGTATTAGTTGAAGATAACATTGCCTATTTAATTAGCAAAAAATGTAGACAAAGAATTGTTAGGTAGCAGCAAGGAACATTAAAAGAATAAACTATTTCCAATAACACTAATTTAGAATTTGTTCATTTAGCCAGGGCTTAGGCTGAAATGTATTGGAGTTAATAAAATTAATAATATGTTTTGCCTTGTAAATCAGTGCTTTGTGAAAGATCCTAGAGTTGGGGATGGGGATGGAGAGGAGCTCAAGTTAATGTATTTAGATAAATAATATGATTTTAATTACTTTAGCCATATGAATAACTGCAACATTACTTGTAAATCCTTAAACTATTAATGATTACCTTGAAGACTAACATTTCCTCACAATGATTTTTCTAATTATTTCACTTTTCTAATTCAAAATCTTAAGAAAAAAATGAAGTTTACCCAACTTTCAATGATCTTTATCCATATAGGACTGTCTTAATTTTATTTTTTTTTTTTGACTAATGAGGCAATTGGGGTTAAGTGACTTGCCCAGAGTCACACAGCTAAAACATGTTAAGTGTCTGAGACCAGATTTGAACTCAGGTTCTCCTGACTTCATGGCTGACGCTCTATCCACTGAACCACCTAGATGCCCTTGTCTTATTTTTTTACACAAGGACTTAGTTTGTTCCTAATGCACAGTATTAAGTCTATAAAAAGCATACAACAAAACTTTCCTACCTTTAGCTCTCTGAATAACTTACATTTCTGTACAGGATTCAGTTGAAAGAAGAAATGTATCTATGAAATGATTTGGATTCCTAGTGTTAATTCACTGTCCTGAATTAACTAGAGTTCAATTCTGGAAGAACAAATTCTTTCTTATATTTGGGGGAAAATATATGTGTATATGTGTGTGTATGTGAAAGTGTGTGTGTGTGTATGTGTGTGTGTGAATATATGTTTAATCAACTGTTGTAGGGTATTATCAGTTCCACATATGATTACCATTATTAAAAATGCAAAGTAATATGATCAAAATTTCCTCAGACCCACAAAATTGGAAATTACATTGAGTCTTTTTAAATGTGTTATGTACTATCCAGTAATTATTGTGAGTATATTATATTTCCATAGTAAAATTGCATAGCTAGTAAACACATAAAGTTCAATATATGCTTACTGATTGATTAATTTATTGAATTAATCTCATTTATAATATCATTTGTCAATAATAAAATATTCCCATTTAGTTATAGGATTTTATGAAGTTATGAAAATCTATAATGAATGAAAGTAATTAGGGAAAACACTTATTTAGCTACTTATCCATTTCTTTAAAATAAAAAATAAAAAAAGATTATGAAAGAATGGCCTCTATTTTCCTAAAATAGTCATTGGTTTTGTTCAGATCGTGCATTTTCTCACAAAATGACACCTTGATAAAAAAAAAATGTGAGCATGCTGATCATGGCTTGTAATAAGTGGATAAAATAACAGATGCATGTACAAAGTGGTTTTGCTACTTCTTGAGATACTGTAGGAAAACAAAGGCTAAGTGAACTGAAAAAAAGAAGTGAACATAGCACATGTTAATTGACATTCAGTCTCCATAGTTCTTTTTTTAGATGCTGATGGTATTTTCTATCCAACGATTTCCTGGGATTATCTTGGATCACTGAACCACTGAGAAGAACCAAGTTTTTCATAGTTGATCATCACAGATTCTTGCATTATTTGTACAATGTGCTCTTGGTTCTATTTATTTGGCTCAGCATTAGTTCATCTAAATCTTTCCAGATATTTCTAAGATCATCTTGTTCATTATTTTTAACAGAAGAATAATATTACATTATCATCATATACCACAACTTATGCAGCCATTCCCCAGTTGATGAACAGATCATTTTCCATTTTCCAATTCTTTGCTACTACAAAAAGAGCTGCTACAAACTTTTTTGCACATGTGGGTTCTTTTCTCTTCTTTATGGTTTCCTTGTGATACAGAAATACATATATATATATACAGTGGCACATCTGAGAAAAAAGGCATGTATAGTTTGTATACCCTTTGGGCATAGTTTCTTTCCAGCATGCTCTCCAGAATGGTTGGATCATTTCACATTTCCACCAATAATGCATTAGTTTCCCAGTTTTCCACATTCCCTTCCACATTTTTCATTATCTTTTCCTTTCATCTTACTGTGAGGTGGTATTTTAGAGTTGTTTTCATTTTCATTTCTCTTATCAATGGTGATTTAGAGAAATGTTTTTTTCTATAAATGACTTTAAATTTATCATCTAAAAATTATCTGTTCTTATCTTTTGACCATTAGGGATTAACTGATATTCTTATAAATTTGACACAATTTTTAAAAAATATATTTTAGAAGTGAGACCTTTGTCAGAAACATTGACTGTAAATTTTTTTCCCCAACTTTGAACTTCCCTTTTAATCTTGCTTCTGTTGCTTTTGTTTGTCCAAAAACTTATTAATTCAATGTAATCAAAGTTGTGCATTTTGCATTTCATAATATAATCTAGTTCTTCTTTGGTCATAAATTTCTCACATCTCCAAAGATCTTATGAGTAAATTATCCTTTTTTCTCTTAATTTGTTTATGGTATTATTCTTCATGTCCAAATCACATATTTATTTTGACCTTATTTTGATATGTGGTGTGAGATGCAGATCTCTGCTGAGTTTCTGACATACTGTTTTTCAGTTTTCCCAGAAAATTTTGTGAATTAGTGAGTTCTTATCCCAGAAGCTGAAGTTTGGGGATTTGTCAAATACTAAATTACTATAGTCATTGATCATTCTGTCATGTGTATCTAACATATTCCACTGATCCACTACTCTCTTAGCCAGTACCAAATGGTTTTAATGATAGCCGCTTTGTAATATAGTTTTAGTTCTGATACTACTAGGCCATCATAATTTTATTTTATTTTCACTAATTCCATTGATATTCTTGACTTTTTGCTCTTTTAGATGAAATTTGTTATTATTTTTTAGCCTTATCAGATAATTTTTGGCAGTTTGATATGGAAGTTAATTAGTTAGTTTAATTTAGGTAGAATTATCATTTTTATTATATTAGCATAGCCTACCCATGAGCATTTGATATTTTCCAGTTGTTTATATTTGAATTTATTTGTGTGAGAAGTGTTCTGTAATTGTTTTCTTATATTTCCTGGGTTTGTCTTGTCAGATAGACAACCAAATATTTAATTTTTTCTACAGTTATTTTAAATGGAATTTCTCTTTCTATCTCTTGCTGCTTGTATTTATCAGTAATACATAGAAATGCTAGTGATTTGTGTTAGTTTATTTTATATCCTGCAATTTTGCTAAAGCGATTAAATAGTTCAAGTAGATTTTGGATGATTTTTGTAGGATTCTCTAAGTATATCATCATTATCATTTGCTAAGGGTAATAGTTTTCTAATTCCTTGAAATATCTTTCTTTTCTTTTTGCCAAAGCCAATATTTCTAGAGCAATATTGAATAAAAGTGGTGATATTGGGCATCCTTGTTTTACTTACTGAGAATGAGTCCAACTTTACTGATAATAAATCAAATAGACTAGACTTTGTACAAGACAAAAATTTAATTATACATGTGTCTGTCCATAAATTTGTAAAAGTAATGACTACAATTAGGATCAAATGCCCAGATAATATAGTATAATATAGGTCTATATACTAGTGTTCATCTAAAAGGAAGAATGTTCTAGATTAAAAAAACAAAACAAAACAAACAAACAAAAAAAAAAAAACTTAGGCATTTTAGACTATAACATTATTACTTATTTAGAAAATTGAACTGATCCTATTGTTCCTTTTTACTATATCATATCCTTCTTTACCAAGCACTCAAATTAGAACAGAACATTTGGTACCATTTTATATATAAATTATATAAGCTAAAGAATTTGACTTCTGGATAAGATTAGTTAATGGAAGATCATAGAAATGTCTAGCTCTGTCAGAGAAAGCTCAATTAATTCCTGAAAATGGCCACAAAAAGATGATTTATAAGAGGTTTTTTGGGGGAAAACTTGAAGTAAGAGCCCCATTCAAGTACACGATTGCACAAAAAGAACACAAAGACCATGACAATTTGTCAAGGAATCAAGTCAGATAGTCTAAACAATATATTGAGGGATTCTAGTTTTTAATCCAATATGCTATCTATTTCTGTTTTATGTCAGAGTTTACCCCATTTGCATTCTCAGTTAAAATGACTAATTCTGTATTTCCTGCCACCTTATTTACCTCAAATTATGCTTTTCTCTTTCTTTTTCCCCTTTCCCTCCTGCCCAGAATTTTGCTTCAGACCACCACTTGCCTCAAGCTACTCTTCCCCTTCATAGCCCCTCCCTCTTTCTTATACCTTTCTCCTACTATTTTTGTTTTCTCATCTATTAGCCTCTCCCTTTTCTTTTCCTTTTCTCCTCCCACTTCCTATAAGGTGAGACAAATTTCTCTGCAAAACTATGTCTAATATTCTCTCTTTGAGCCAAATCTGATGAGAATTAAGAGTCACACAATATTCAGCCCCTTTCCTTCTTTCCCTCAATTATAATAGGGTGTTTTTTTTTTTTATCCTCTTCATAAGATGTGAATTTCCTCATTTTACTTCTACTTTCCCCTTTTTTTTCATACAATCCTCTTTCCACCTCTAGTTTCTTTTTTATATTATAAGAGTAAAATCAAATTATATCTGCACTCTCTATGTTTACATATAACAGAGATATAGCTCTCAAAAGTTTTTTTTTTCTTTTTACATTTTTATGCTTCTCTTGAGTTCTATACTGGAGAACAAATTTTTTGTCCAGCTCTGGTGTTTCATCAGAAATAAATAAAATCACCTGTTTCACTGAATGTCCATCTTCTTCCCTGAAAGAAAATGCTCAGTTTAATTGAGTAGTTTATTCTTGGTTGCATTGCAAGTTCCTTTGCCTTTTGGAATATTGGCCCCTCAGTCCTTTAAGGGCCTGAGTAAACTTTATTGTGTCTCCTCAGTATTTGAATTGTTTTTTTCTAGCAGTTTGTAATATCTTTTCCTTGATCTGATAGTTGTGAAATTTTGTAACAATATTCCTTAGAGTTTTCATTTTGGGCTCTCTTCCAGGATGTCATTGGTGAATTCTTTCAATGGCTATTTTATCTTCTAATTCTAGGATACTGGGGCAGTTTTCTTTGATGATTTCCTGAAAGATAACATCTAGGGTCTTTTTTTCATCATTGTTTTCAAGAAGTCCAGCAATCCCTAGACTGTCTCTTTTAGATCTATTTTCCAACTCAGCTGTTTTCCCAAATTGGTATTTTACATTTTCTTCTATTTTTCCTTTTTTTTTCTTCTGGTTTTGCTTGACTGATTTTTGATGTCTCATCGAATCATTCATTTCCATTTGTTCAGTTTGATTTTCAGTGAATTCTTTTCTTCATTTACCTTTTTTAGTTCTTTATGTATTTGGCCAATTGAATTTATAAATGAGTTGTTTTGTTCTGTGGCTTTTTTTCCATTTAAGCTATTAATAAGTTATGGTATATAAATATTATGAAATATTATTGTTCTTTTTTATTTTAGCTTTTTATTTACAAGATATATGCATAGGTAATTTTTCAGCATTGACAATTGCAAAACCTTTTGTTCCAATTTTTCCCCTCCTTCTCCCCACCCTTTCCCTAAATATGATAAAGTATAAGTTAAGTATAATATATGTATGTGTCCATACAGTTATTTTGCTGTACAAAAATAATCAGATTTTGAAATAGTATACGATTAGCATGTGAAGGAAATAAAAAATGCAGGCAGACAAAAATGGAGAGATTGGGAATTCTATATAGTGGTTCATATTCATCTCCCAGAGTTCTTTTGCTGGGTGTAGTTGGTTCAATTCATTACTGCTCTATTGGAACTGATTTGGTTCATCTCATTGTTGAAGAGGGCTATGTCTATTAGAATTGATCATCATATAGTATTATTGTTGGAGTATATAATGATCTCCGGGTCCTGCTTATTTCACTTCAGCATCAGTTCATGTAGGACTCCCCAGGCCTTTCTGAAATCATCCTGCTGGCTATTTCTTACAGAACAATAAGAATATTATTGTTCTATAAGAAATGATCAACAGGATGATTTCAGAGAGACCTGGAAAGACTTACATGTACCAATGATAAGTGTAATGAACAGAACCAGAAGATCATTGTACACAGCAACAGATTACATGATGATCAATTCTGATGGACTTGGTTCTCTTCAACAATGAGATAATTCAGGCCAGTTTTAATGGTCTTGTGATGACGAGAGTCATCTATACACAGAAAGAAGACTATAAGAACTGAGTGTGATTCACAACATAGCATTTTCATTATGTTTGTTGTTGTTTGCATGCATTATATTTTCTTTCATTTTTTTTTGCTTTGATTTAATTTTTTTTGTGCAGCAAGATAATTGTATAAATATGTATGAATATATTGGATTTAACATATTTCTACCATGTTTTAACATAAAAAATAATTGAAGCCTAAAAAATATTGGGAAACTCCCTGCCAAGAAAAACCCAAGAGCTGTATAAACAAAATTACAAAACACATTTAAACCCAAATAAGGTCAGATCTAAATACCTGAAGAAAAACAAATGTGAATTGCTCATGGGTAGACTAAGCTAACTTTAAAAAAATGACAATTCTACCAAAATCAATGTACTTATTCAGTGTCATAGCAATCAAACTACAAAAATATTTATACAGCTAGAAAAAATAATAGCAAAATTCATCTGGAAGTACAAAAGATCAAGAATATCCAGGGAAGGAATAAAAAAAACAAATCTAAAACAGCTGATACCTATCAGACTGATTAATTTTATATAAAAGTAGAATAATAAATATTGGAGAAGATCTTGGAAAATTGGGACACTAATGCATTGCTGTTCAGTTGTGAATTGATCCAACTTTTCTGGAGAATTAAGAATTATACCCAAAGGACAACCAAACTATGTATTCGTCTTGATCTAGAAATACCAAAACTAGGTCTATATCCCACAAATCATAAAAAAAAAAAAATGGAAAAGAAAACTCAGGTACAGACATATTTATAGCAGCTCTTCTTTATGTGGTGGTTAAATACAGAAAATTGAGAGAATGTCTATCAACTTGGGAATGATGAAGCTATCATAAGAAAAATGAATAGACAAATCTTAGAAAAAAACTGAAAGACTTACATGAACTGATGCTGAATTAAGCATAACCAGAAGAATATTATGCACAGATCATCTTTGACAGAGTTAGCTCTTCTCAACAGTAAAATAATCTGAGACAATTCCAAAAGACTCATGATGGAATATAGTACCTATATCCAGAAAAAGAAATATAAAGCCTGAATGCAGATCAAAACATATTTTTTCAATTTTCTTTATTTTTTCCTTATTTTCCCATTTTACTTTGATAATTTTTTCACATCACGAATGCACAAATACATTTAAATGATTACACATATAAAATGAAAAATCTACAAAAGTATATTTTGAAAATTATCTTTATATGTGATTGGAAATATACTATTGAATGAGGGGGAAACAAAAGAAAATGTGCGGTATAATAAATGTGGAAATATGTTTAAAAGAATTACACTTTTTTAACCTATACTAGATTATTTGTTGTCTAGGGGAAGGGAAGGTGTGGAAGATGGAAGGAAAATTTGGAATTTGTAACAGTTGTAAAATTGTTTTTGCATATATTTTCAAAAATAAAAAGCTATTATTATAAAAAAAAGAAAAAAAAACTGTTATAGGAGGGTTATAGAAAAAAAGAGGTCTACAAAAGTAAATATGAAATGTATAATAGTCAATTATAAAAGTATAAAAACTTTCTTTGCATAAGAGAGGTAGAGACCTGTTGAAATTATTTAAAATAATATTTAGTGAGCTCAATTAGCATGGTGGCTTTTTTTAGGTACTCTTTCATAGAAATGCAGAAGGTAGATAGTATGGATCATCTTGAGCTGAGATTTATCAGGGAATTAATCATGACTGGTCATTGAGAAAGGATTTGAAAACAGGAGATAATATGCAAGTGTAGATAGTCACAAATATGGTGAGAGAAAAAATGAAGAAAATAAGAGAGATGAATTTAGTGAGCAAGGAGAGATAAACCAAATTTTATCTGTTACTGTAAATAGAAATAACTGTGATTGGTAGATAAAAACTGTTAAAAAAAAAAAAAAAGAGAGAGAGAGAGAGAAAGACTAGGTACACCACAATATTTAATTAGACTCAAAAATCAAATGACATCTTCATTTTCTTTTCAAGAAGTGGTTCATTTTATACCTTGCTCTTTCTTTGTTTTCAGTTTTATTATAGTTATAAAAGGGAATCATCAATTTAATTTCAAAATACTCCATTTCTCCCAGGAGCATAATCAAGTTATTGAGATATACTAAAAATACTTTTGTCATTACCCTTACATGACATAAGCAATAATCAGTTTAGTAAAGTAATAGGTAAAAGAATGTCTCACACACCCTTTTTTCTCTATATATGGAAGAGGGGAGAGAAAAGGAAATTTATCAAGTGTCAAGTAACTATTATCATCTAAAGCTTATAGCACAAAAAACTGAAGAATGTTCATTAGAGAAATAGGAGACATTACTGTTTTTTTTTTCTGAAAGCAATAGAAATATGATAAAGAACATAGAAACTCCCTATATTCTCCTTTGAGAAGGCAATCCTAATTTCACAGAAGTTTCACAAAATTCCAGAACTGGAAAGGTTTTCAGAAGACACATAGTTCAACTTGTTCCTTAAAAGGGACAGGACAACATCTAACCTTTGCTTAAAACTCTCAATTGAGGAGAGACATATCACTCCCTTAAGGAACACATCTTGGACAACTTAAACATGTCCCCCTTTGTGTCAAGCATAAATATGCCTCTTATGGTTGTTCCCTCTCAAGTAAAGCAGAACAAGTTCAATTCATGTTTCACATGACAATCCTTGAAATATTTACATAGCCATTTTAGCCTCCATAAATCTTGCTTATTTTAAACTTAACATCTCCATTTCTTTCTAGTTATTCAAGAGACTTTAACTACGATTGCCCTCATCTACATGTGCTCTGCATTATTATTGCTTTTCTCAAAATGTGGAGTCAACGAAACAGAAAAATACTTTCCAGATGCTATCTGATCGGGACGAGGGACAATGGAATTGTCACGTCTCTTTTCCTCATCTTTCAGAAGAGTAATTTATTTAATAAAATGGGATACAATCTTTTAATTGCTTCTTAATTAGTTATGTTGGACTATAACATCCAATTGTGGGACCCCATTTGCTTAAGTCTTACTTTTACTTGTGCATAATTTATTGGTCCAGTGGAACTACATTTGCTAGATTTATTCAACAAATTTAGAGAGTCTTCATAACGCTGTACTGCTGGACAATTCGTTTGACCTCTCTATATTTCAGGTCAGTCATCTATGATATGGATGAGGATCAAATAATACATGGAAAATATTTCACAATCTTGAAAGTACTATGTAAATGCTAGCTGTTTTTATCATTCACTCCCCTATATACTTTCTCTTCTTATACACAATTCTTTCATGAAGAGAATTAGAATTTAGCTAAGTGTGTATTGGGTCCAGATCCAAGTACTTTGAATTTCCATATCATCTAACATACCTAGGGATTTACTTCATCCTACTCTCTACTGTGCCAGATTGTATGAAAATGCACTATCTTGGAATCAGTTTGTAATGAACTTCAGGAGAGAGAACAGGGAGTTCTGAAATCCATATGGAGTAGGGAATGTGAAATTTATCTCTAGAGTGCATGTCTTATTTATTTAGTAATACTTCAGTGGTAAGAGAAATGGTTGCTGTATATTATCTTTCTATCAATGAAAAACAAATATTTTACTTTGAGCAGCATGACATATACGTTTGGGCAAGGAAAGGGGAGAGAACTACCATCCTAGTTATATTTAGGTCAAAGATTTCTTTTAGAAGATAGCTCAAAAATTTATTCAAAAATATGTAATTTCGTATCTTAGTTAATATCTCATATTTGTTATATCCTAGGAACACAAAGGAAAATGATTCTTTACAATTATAGCAGAAAAAATGTTTTTGTCTTGTTTTGTTTTAAGAAAGTATTTATGTAATGATTAAATGAATGAGTAGTTAGGGGGAAAACCAAGTTTACAGAAGTTAAATAACTTGTTCAAAGACAAGCAATGTGTATATGATAGAGCTGGGAACTTGTAAAGGGCTGAAATTCTTTTTAAAAGGTGTGCTTGAATCAGACAGGGGAACACTTAAGGCTAATTATTTATTGGACAATAACTCTGTGTTTGGAATTTCTCTTTTTACAATGGATGCTAGCTCAAGGCTTGGGGTTAAGAGAATTGTAGGGAAGCATTAGGGGGTGGAGTGAGAGAGGTAAGAGAACTTAACTTGGCCTCAGGATGAAGAGGAGAAAAGTGTGGAGATTCGTGGAGATTTTGGACTCTAGAATCAAGGAAGGATCTTTGGCAAAACTCCTGGCATTTTTGTCCATCTCCTTCACTTCTCCCCTAAAGACCAAGGACTTTTACTTATCCTGACTCTGGCTGATTCTGAGGCCTCCAAGGAGCTAGCCTGGACTTTACAGGAACCCAAATCAGAAATACTGAATGTGAGAGCTCAGAAAAATTATGTAGAATTGCTTTAAATAAATATCATGCAGCAATCTATTGGGATGCATGAATTTCAGGTTAATTTTATGAGATAGTGAAATAAAAATTACATGGCTCAATTTTTTTTCAAGACTTTTGAACATGTTATCTTTTCTGATATAGTTGACTTAAAGAACAATCTGACTGGTTATTTTCACTGAAATTGATCTACTACCTCTCTTGTCCATTTCTTGTTTTAGCCAAACTGTGTATCTTTCCCTAATTTCATATATAAGGAAAGTGTGGTGCAAAAAAGACACAGGATGGGAAGTAGCTACTTGGTACAGTTGATAGAGCACTAGAGCTGGAGTCAGGAGGATCTGAGTTTAAATTCAGCCTCAGACACTTGTTGTGTGACCCTGGGCAAGTCAAATTGCTTTCACCTTCTCCCCCCAAAAAAGTTAAGAAATAAAAAGAAAGAAAGAAATGCTACAGGGTCATAGATTTATAATTGTATTAGAATTGAATGGTCATCTATTCCAATATACTGATTTTGCAGATGAGGAAAAGGGAACTTAACTTGCCTATGACCGTACAACTAGAAAATATAGAAATAAAATTCAAACTTAGATCTTTTGAATTTTTTTATGCCATGTGAAGTGGATTTATCACTGGATTAGAGACAGCCAGGCAATTTAATAAGTTTAAAAAATTAAATCCTGACTTCAGATCTTGAAATCAGGAAAACTTCAGACACTTACTAGCTATTGTGAACCTCCACTATGACTAGCGAAAGTACTGCAAAAAAGAAAAAAAAACATTTAAAGGCAATTTGTATGTAGTGACAGCATGTCAATTTCCATTCAATTACATTTTTCAAGCTTTGTCAATAAAAAAAAAACTTTGAAAATAAAGTATAAATGAGGCATTCTTGACTTTTTCAATACAATGAATGGCATGAGTAAATGTCCATATTTCTTGTTCTCTGTCCCTTAATTGAAAGCAACACATTCTATGAAATGCAATATGATCATTTTAAAGTATCTTGTGAAAATTTACATATGAATCACACACAAATTAAGAACTTTTATGACATGTGTGCTTAAATAATGTTCTATTCTGAAGAAAGAGGTCATTAGGTCCAACACCGAGGTAAGATTTTTTAAAAAGACTGAACAATTTTGTGCAACACTTGAGGCTCTGCTGGATAAGGCACTGACACAAATGGAATCAAACTTCATGCTCCAGGGTGCAAATTGATTGCCTTCAGGAGCACAAGGAGACATTTTCCCTTCCCTTACCTCCCAGATTACTTTGGACAATTGACACAATGCCTGCTGGGAGTATTCCATGAGTAGAAATTCATTTTATCCTAAAGCAACAGTAAGATTTATCAGTGGCAAAAAATAAAAATAAATAAAAATAAAAAAATTGAGCACAGGATAGGTTAGACTAGTGGCTTAATGCATGATAAAACTATAAGAGTCTCTATGTTGTACCACATTTGAATCTCTGATGTCTTTAAGGAATAGCACTTAAAACACATAGTTAAAATAGCACACTTAAGGGAAACATAAGCAAACTATGTCTGTGAGAGTCTACATCTGACTACATGTATGTATGAAAGTGAGAGAGAAAAATCCAATTCATGCACATTAATCTATTTGTGACCTCATTTGGTTTGTTCTTGTAATTGTTTTTTTCTTTCCTTTTTTGGCAAAGATCCTGGAGTGATTTACCATTTCCTTCTCTAGTTCATTTTACAAATAAGAAAACTGAAGGAATTATAGTTAAGTGACTTGCCCAGGGCACAATTCTGAATTTTGATGTGAACTTGACTTTAGACCAAGTGCTCTATCTACTGTGTATTTCCTACAATACATAATTATATAAAAGATTATTCTCACCCTCAAGAGTGTTACAGAGATTTGTGGAATTTACATATAAATCAGTAATACATAAAGTTCTTGATCTGGAACTGGAAGGGACCTAAAATATCTTAATCTCCAACCCTTTTATTTTTAAAGTAAAGGAAACTGAAATTCAGGAAAATATTTGATTTGGTCAAGGTTTCTCATATAATAAGCATCCCAGAAAGGATTTGATCCCAAGTTCTATGAATCCAACAACAATGCATATGTATTCCACTGGGCCAAGCTACATCTATGAAACGGAAATGTAAAGCAAGTTTTATGGAACATTCAAGAGCTGATAATGGAAATGAGAAAATACATTTAGTGGAATGGATTTTAAGGGGAGGATAGAAATTCAACAGGAAGAAAGGGAGTATAGTAGAGGCAGAGGAAGATCATTCCAGGAATAAAAACTAGCATAATTAAAGACAAGGAATGAGATAATACAGTACACATTCTGGAGATGTTAACTAGCTCAGATTGGCTGAAATTTTCACACTTGAAGAAGTCACCAAGGCTAGAAAATTAGAGCACTGTTATATTACACTAAGCAGAAGAATCTGAACTTTATTCAAATATCATTGGAAAAGCAATGAATAATCTATCTATTCTTCTCCAATTCCATTGCTAGAGGGACATAATCCCCTTGTAAGCAGCTCTTAAAGGTTCACCAGTGTTATCTTAATTAATCTTAGTGTAAACACTGGATAACCTTGGCCTTGCTTAAGCATAGAACTTCTGATTTAAAAAAAAAAAAATAACACTTTGTCACCTCTGTAATTGGTGTGCTGTCATATTTGACCAAATTAAATATTATTAGATCTATTTTAAAACAAACAAAAAAATGAGTTATAGAAATTCTAAATGATCATCCAAGGTCACATAACTATTCTATGACAATATAACTGAAATCCAGATTTCCAAATGTCATATCTAAAAATATATCACCTACATATAAGACAGCTGGAGTTATAATCTAAAAATTTACCTAACTCCTAGGTTTGTAGCCTAGATTTTAGAACTTTGTGCTCAAATTCTGTAATCTTTGGAATACTGAGCAAATCACTGAACTCTTATTTCTTCTTTTACCCTATAGATGAGTGATGAAAATAATTATGATTATAATGACTTATATTTACAAATTAATGTGTTCATATATGTTATATGTGTACATATAATTATAATATTTATTATATAGAACTATATTTGTGGGATATTTAAATAAATAAGATATAGAAATATAATTATACAGCTATGTTTACATGTACTTGCATATATGTATGAATATATCTGCACATGTATACATTTATACATACACATATATATGCATATGACTACATACTCATATACATATTTGGTTAATATACTTTTTGTGTTCAGTTTAATGATGAGGAATCTGAACCTCATGCAATTTAAGTGAATTGTCCAGGATCACAAAGTTAATAATTGATGTATTATGCAGGATTTAAAGAAATGTAGTGTCCATCTTATAGTCATGAGACTAATGAGATAATGCATCTAAAGTGCTTTTTGAGACATATAGCTTTATATAAATCACAGCTATTATTATTTATTACCTTCTATTACCTGTCTGATTCTTTTCACTTAACATTGTCTTTCTATACTTGAGATAACAGTTTGGCCTTTTGGAAGGTTTTTAAATTATCATAAAAAAATTAAGTCAGCATTCTATTTCACCTTCCATATGTAAATGATATTTTGCTTTTAAATATCATTCTTCCATATTTCATTAGATTGTTATTAGTTTGGGTATCTGAGTGGAAGCAAGTGATCCACTTTTCTTGTTTGTTCCCTAAAGATATGGAATCACTATTTTTTAAAATAAGTGTGCTCTGAAATAATTAAAGAAAACTCTGTGGAAGAAGGTTGAAGAGTTCAAAGCAAACAGTACAGAATTGGCTTCTTGGGGAGTTCTGTGGACAGTACCTTTTTGCAGTTGTGCTATTTGAAGCAATATGGGAGCAAGGAAAAAAAAACTGCATTTAATGTCTTTTCTCATATTTAAGGTTGTTATTCTTCTTTTCTTTACTCAATGTAACCCACAGCTATCAAAGGTTGGAAAGGATGGAGTACTCTCATTTTTTTCTTACTTAAAATTGCCTCCCATTCACTTTGCCAAAGGAGAAGCAAATATGCCTAGGTTGGAAAAAAGAGCAAATAAATATCCCCAGCCAATGAACAGAGGGATGGAGTCCCTGGGAAGGACATGTACTTCCAGCCTGGGTGAGATAGAGAGCTTAATACTTTAAATTAACAAACCAACTAAAAAAAGAAATAAATACTGTACTCAAATCTTAATGGCATCATGTTTCAAATGATATATTTTAAATGATTTTAACAATTATAGAATGAGATATGCATAAAATAATCTTTTTTATTATTATTAGCAACTGCTATACAAAAAAGTCAAAGAATCTCAAAATTCTACAGAAGTTAAACAAGTTTTCCTTTCTTCCTTGACCTAAAGTGAAATTTTCTTAAAAACTCATACTTGAGTAATATAATTTCATAGAATCTCAGAATCTCAGAGCTTTAAGAGGATTTCAAATATTACGAAGTCAATTACTTCATCTTACAGGTGAGGAGACTGAGGCAGAGAGAAATTAACTGACTCCACAGTTTGTGACTAATGGAAACTAGCACTGTTCCATACTTTCCCTTTCTCATAGCATTTTATTTGAAGTACCTTCCAAATAATAGGTGGTATTAATGACAATTTTCAAGATATGGATACTTAATCTAAGAAATGAGAGATAACTTACCTAAAGCCATTCAACTAGTAAGTCATGAAGCTAGAATATAACCCTCAAATAAGTTTTTTCTGCCTTGCAAGGTCAATATTTTTCCTTTTTCCCACTGCCTCTCATACACGTATAGTCAGAATTTAATTTTCCCCTTGAGAAAAATATATAAAAATCCATTATTGGACTTATTGTGAGAAAGGAAGAAAGAGGATAGAAGAAGAGTAGCAGAGCTAAAATTCCTCACCTTCAATTTATCTATGGAGAGAAGTCATCAAATCATCTTGAATGTCTCAATGTTTAAATCCAGTGAGATTTTTTTTTTTTTTTGGAGGGGGCTAATGTTTGCTTCAGCATTTGGTTACAGGAAAAACATCCTTATTTAGTTGTTTTCCTCCTTCTCATGTTTCTGACAGCCTCATTGTCAGTAATGTGACACCAGTGTGCAGAGTGTCTATCACGAAAAAATGAATTATTCATTTACATTATGAATGAACTTTAAAAACAAAAGTGTCATGGATAGTGTGCTGAAACTGACGCATATGTAGTATATCTAATTGTACAAGAGAATGCTGACTGATATGTGATAATATCTTCTACATTTTTCCATACATGATTTATTAGTTACAATAGTGTTTTGTGTGAATTGTACTTTTAAAAGAAAGCCTTTTTTTTCACATTATCAAATAAAGAAAAGGACAATATGGTTTAAAAAATAAAGGGATGGACATCCCCACATATGTGTCATTTATTAATAAATTCTGACTAAGTCATATTTTGCTAAGAGAATGAGGGTGTATCTAGAGGAAATGGGTCAAAATCTCTAAAATTTGCATATTTTTGAATGCATTCTGGTCTACTAAATGGTTACAAATTAGACTTTGATGGTCTATTTCCATGTGAGATAAGAGTAACTTAGAAAGTTAACAGAAGCTTGCTAAAGGATTATCTTAAAACCAGACAATAAGAAGTATGTCTTCTTTATTGAAAGATTTGATTCTAAACTCAAACTAAAAAGAAAGATATCAACAAGAATGGTAGATGTTTCCATTCTATTAGTGAACAAAATACAAATGAATGTCTAGGAGGAATGACTGCTTAAACAAAGGTTTCAAAGGGCAGAAATTAGTTTTAGTATATCATATACCCTTCAGTGAATTTCTCCTTTTTATCACCATGTGAAACTTTTAAAATTCCTATAAGATGCAGACCAGGCTTTATTTCTGGAATTTAAATTTGCTAGAGACAGTAGAGCACTGTGGAGTGACAATTTATTTGTTCATGAAAATTTTTGGATACAAATCTTGCCTCTGACATAACATTTCTATGACTGAGCAAATTAGTTAAACTCTCATTATTTCTAAGACCTCTCTGAGATTATGTTTTGTAAAGCTATTAATCTGTAGATTAGGTAGAGAAAGTTATTTTACTGGGGATCTTGCTTACCAATGAAATGATAGCCCCAAAAGTTAAAAGTATAAATGATCAATGAGTTTCACATTAAATTGTATACCATAAAACAAACACAAATAATTTTAAAATGGAAGTACAAAGCTGGGGGAAATTTTACAGTAAGTGTTTCTGATAAAGATTTAATTTCTAAAATGTATAAATAATTGTGTCAAATTTATGAGAATACAAGTCATTCCCCAATTGATAAATGGTTAAATGATATGCACAATTTTTGGATGATGAAATTAGAATCATTTATAATCATATGAAAAAATGGTCTGAATCACTATTGATTAAAGGAATCAAATTAAAACAACTCTCACTTCACACCTCTCAGACCCGTAAGATGAGAGGAAAAGATAATGATAAATGTTGTAGGGGATATGGGAAAACTGACTCTAATGCCTTATTGGTGGAGTTATGAAATGATTCAACCATTCTAGAGAGCAATCTGGAACTATGTCCAAAGAGCTATTAAACTGTGCATACCCTTTGACCCAGCAGTGCAATTACTGAGTCTGTATTCCAAGGAAATCAGAAAGGAGGGAAAAGGACCATATATGCAAAAATGGAAAATGAGTAGATACCCATCAACTGGAGAATGGGTGAATAAATTGTGGTATTTGAAGGTAATGAATTACTACTGTTCTATAAAAATGATGAACAATATGATTTTGGATAGGCCTGGAGAGATTTACATGAAGTGATGCTGAGTGAAACAAGCAGAACCAGAAATACATTGTACACAATAACAGCAAGAGTGTGTAATAATCACCTATGAAAGACTTGGTTCTTCTCATTGGTTCAGTGATCCAAGACAATTCCAAAAAAACTTTGCATAGAAAATGCCATCTGCAACCAGAAAGGGAACTGAGAATGAATGTAAATCAACACATGCTATTTCATTTCTTTTTTCTGTTTTTTTTTCTGTCTTTGTATTTTTCCCTTTTGTTATGATTTTTCTTTCCTAATGTTTCAAAAATGTGTTATTAAAATTTTTACATATATATTTAACTAGAAAAATAACAGTATTTTTTTAAAAAATCATTCAGAGTGCTTGAATGAAAGTTAGATTTTGGAGTCAATAGGTTCTCCTTTCATAAAATAACTGTGACTGGGTAACTCATTTAAACATTTTTATTTTTTGAATGGATGCCCATCAATTGGAGAATGTTTGGGTAAATATATGGAATATTATTGTTCTGTAAGAAATGACCAGCAGGATGAATACAGAGAGGCTTGGAGAGACTTACATGAACTGATGCTAAGTGAAATGAGCAGAATCAGGATATCATTATATACTTCAAAAACAATACTGTATGAGGATGTATTCTGATGGAAGTAGATTTCTTTGACAAAGAGAAGATCTAACTCAGTTTCAATTGATCAACGATGGACAGAAGCAGCTACACCCAAAGAAAGAACACTGGGAAATGAATGTAAACTATTTGCATTTTGGTTTTTCTTCCCGGGTTATTTTTTACCTTCTGAATCCAATTCTCCCTGTGCAACAAGAGACTGTTCGGTTCTATACACATATATTGTATCTAGGGTACACTGTGACATATTTAACATATATAGGACTGCTTGCCATCTGGGGGAGGGGATGGAGGGAGGGAGGGAAAAAGTCAGAACAGAAGTGAGTTCAAGGGATAATGTTGTAAAAAATTATCCAGGCATGGGCTCTGTCAATAAAAAGTTATAATATTTTTTTAAAATCTTTTTTATTTTTGTAACAGCATCTGCAACAGTTATAAGAATGTTGGAATTTTCCTGGTAGCAAATAACTGGAAAATATTTAGATTAATAATATCATGCAATTTGATTTTATTTGTACTAAGCAATGACTTCAAGGAAGTATGAGAGATGGGAAGATTTGGGGGAACTAATGCATAATCAAGTGATTAGAAGGAGGAAAACAATATACACAATGACTACAATATAAAGGAAAGGGTCATTTTAAAGATTGAATACTGTTTTAAAGTAATTACAATGTTGTCTCTACTAAAGGAATAAGGAAATGTACGTTGCTATCTGCTCTGATCTGTCCACTGAGAAAACTATTGATGAGGAGTGTTGCATACACTGCCAGATGTGGTCACAGTGTCTCTTAGTTTTGTTTACTTCATTTTTTTTGAAGAAGGAAAGAATGAAAGAAGAAATAAAGTAAGATAGGGAAATAGAAAGGAATAAAGGAACGAAAGAAGGAAGGAAGAGTAGAGGGAGACAGTGAAGGAGGGAAGGAAGATGGAAGGAAGAGAAGGAAAGGAAGAAAAAGAGGAAAAAAGACTGAAAGAAAGTAAAAACTACTGTATATTGGAGTCAGTAATTATGCAACTGTAAATATTAAATGAAATAAAATACATTATAAATAAAATATTATAAATAATGACATATATTACTATCCACATGACAATTCATTTTGAAGCTCAGATGGGAGCATTTCTGAGATCATTTTGTAAGCCTAAGTAACCTTATAATTAAACTAAAGAGTAAGTGCAGGAAGGAAGGAAAGACAGAATGGAGAAAAAAAGGAAGGAAGGAAGGAAATAATAAAGGAAGAAAGGAAGGAAAGAAGGAAAGAAGGAAGGAAGAAAGAAAGGAAGAGTGAGAAAGAGGGAGGGTGGGAAGGAGGGAGAAAGAAAAAACATTTAATGGAATGGCAGGGTATATTAAGAAAGTGCAATTTTTTTCTAAATCAACAAAACTTTTTTTTGAAAGGAAAATTATGAAAGTTAATAATATCTAAGATAATTTGCATCTCTTAAGCTTTCTGAAACACTACTTACCCCCCTTTTTTGACCTTCTAATTAATCTTCTCATTCACTGCTATTCTCTATGCCTTACCATGACTCAGAATTTGTCACTCACTGATTAGTTGACAAGTATTTATAAACTACCCAACAAATGCCTGATGTTTTGCTTAGTGCAAGGGATAAAAAGAAAGGCAAAAAACAAGCAAAAATTCACTGCTTTCAAAATATTCATAGTCTAATGGGAAGATAATAGATAAGCAACAATGTACAAGAAAGATATGCTCAGGATTAAATGAAGGCAGTCTGAGAGAGAAAGCACTAAAATTAAGGAAAACTATCAAAGTCTTCTTGGAGAAGATGGGAATTTATAGATTTGAAGAAACCATGGAGGCTAAAAGACAGAAATGAAGGAGTGAATTTCAGGTACTGAGGATAGTCAATAAAAAAGCACGACATAGAAAGATGGAATATTGTTTATGAGAAATAGCAAGAAGGTCAATGTAAAGTATATATGTGACTGAGTACTGATGGAATGGAGAATTGGAAAACTTGGAATGTAGGAGCGAGAGAGGTAATGTATGTCTTTGAATGCCAGGGAGAATATTTTATATTTTATCATGGATTATATATGTTATCTATTATATGTGGAATATATTGAACAAGTGTGAAATGATCAGTCATGAATTTTAGAAAAAATATAATTGATAACATTGAAGGATGAACTGGAGAAAGGAAAAACTTGAGGTATGGAGACTAAATAGTAGAATATAGAGTGATATATAAGGTACTTGAGGTAATGAAGTCTACTGCAGGGTGGTATCAGTATCAGAAGAGTTATAGGAATGTATACGCCAAGGTACAATTTACATTACTAAGAAACAAACTAAGAAACATAGCAACAGGGGCCAATGTAAAAATGCTTTGTAAAATACTATGTAAAAATGAATATTTAAAGAATCCAAGTACTTGTTCTCAGGTATCTGTCTTTTTCTCCGAACTTCTGTCTTCTCTGTTCAGATCTGTTTCATGAGATAGGGGCAAAAATAAAGTTAGGGAATGGTACCAGGGAACAAAGATTTCATGGTAGTACAGGGAAAATCATATGAAAACTAGATTTGATTTCACCAGAAAAGAAGGATATATATATATATTTTTTTTTCCTCTCACAAAGAGAATAGTCAAAAAGCAGAAGGCAAAAAGTTCAAATCTAAAAGGTTTTATATCTACTCTTTTCAAACAGCTTCCCACCAGCATACAAAAGCAGAGAATATAAGGAAACATGAGGGCTAGCCAAGTTGGAAAGTTAAAACTTTTGTGAAAGTTTCATCTTCCCTTCTTGTTTCCTATCTCCTTTATATCACAGACATATTTGGAATAATTATCCAGATTACCACTCAGAGGTCACTAGATCCGGGGTCAGTATAATATTGAAGTTTAGGTTGAACCTCAGACACTTATTAGCTGGACCAGGCACTTAAAATCTGTCCACTTCATTATATTCATGTGTAAAATAGAAATGATAATAGGACCAACCTCCTAGGCTGATTGTGAGAATCAAATAAAATTTTATTTGTAAAATGTTTCGCACATCTTAAATGGTATACAAATGCTGCTTATTATTCTTATTAATCATTATCATCAATGTATGCATACTGAGTGGCAAGGAAGTGAGTTTCTGAGTTGATTATTTATTTACTGAGGTATTTTTGTATAAAGACAGATGTGGATATAGCTAAATGTATATGCAGATACAGAAAGAGAAGGCATTTAGAAAGAAAAAAGAAACCTTGATATGTGATTGAGATATGTAACAAAAATTATATGGTTCCTTAAATTTACAAAATGATTTCACAAATACTCCTGTTTGACCTCAAAAGCAATTATGAATAGATAATAGAACACAAATCATTATTATTCATATTTTATTTTATTTTAATATATTTTATTTCATTAAATTTTTCCAATTTTGTGTTGAAAATAATTCCTTTTTTAAAAGCAAGTTTCAAAATTTTCCCCCTTCTGTCCATCTCTCTCTCACCTATTAAGTCAAATGATACACTATCAATTATACATGTAAGGCCATTTATATCAAATTTCAAAGTTAATCATATTGCAAAAGACAGTTTTTAAAAACTATATTTTAATCTATACTCAATGTTTATTAGTTCTTTCTCTGCAGATGGATAGTATTTTTTTGGTCATGGACCTGGATTGTTTTGATGATTAATAATTTGTCACAAATTTTAAATCTGATATGAGTAGGCTGCCTTCACCTTCTTATTGATTCTTTAATTTATCTTTCAGATGATTTTTTAAATTTCTTCTCTATATATAAAATTATTTTTCATAGTTTGATTAGAATGGTACTGAATAAGTAAATTAACATAAGTGGAATTATCATTTTTATTATATTGGCTTGGTCTAGCCATGAACAATTAACATTATTTTCATTGTTTATATGTCATTCTTTCTGCAAAAATATTGATATTAAATTAAATACCTGATATTAAATGCATTCTATTTTAAATGGAATTTCTCTTTCTCTCTTCTTTTTGTGCTTTGCTCACAATATATAGATATGGCGATTATATGAGAGGGCTTATTTTATACTCTGTGCTTTATTGAAATTAATTGTTTCAATTAATTTTTATTTGATGCATTAGAATTCAATAAGTATGCCATCATATCATCTACAAATAGTGGTAACATAGGAAGTTTTTATTTGTTTTTGTTTTGCTATTGTTGTCTATTTCTACTCTCCAATTTGTTTATTGTACCTTATTGGGATGGCTAGCATTTCTAACTACTGAATACTTTTTGTGATAATGTCAAATGTTGCTTCACTCTTGACTTCATTGGGAAAACTTCATCACCATTATAGAGAATGCTTGTTCTTGTTTTTAGATATAGACAACTTATCATTTTAAGTAAGGTTCAAATTCTTTCTATGATTTAGAATATTTTTCGTAAGAATTTCTGCACCTATTGCTAAAACTATATAATTTTCATAGTTTTTGTTTTTGATATGGTCACTTCTGCTTATAGTTTTCCTACTATTACAATAGCCCTTCATTTCTTATCTAAATCCCACCTGGTCATAGTGTACAATTTTTGTGATATATATAGATGGAATCTCCTTAATAGTATTTTTTTTTTAAATTGCACCACTATTAAGGAACATTGTTTATATTTTTCTTCCTTTGTTTTCACTTTCCTTGGTTTAGGTACCAATACCATATTTGAAACTTTAATGCAATTTGGTTGCACTCTTTTACCATTTTTCCAAATAGTTTATGTAGTATTGCTATTAATTATTCTTTAAACATTTGGTAGAATTTACTTTTAAATCCATCTGGTCCTGAGGATATCATTTATGATTTCTCAATTTCTTTTTTTTTTAACAGAGGTTTATTTATGTGTTTTATTTTCTCTTCTGTTAATCTGAGTATACATACATGTATATATATATATATATATATATATATATATATATATATATATATATATACATTGATTTCACTAAAATATTCAACTTCCAAAGCATATAACTGATCTAAACCATTCCAAATAATTGAACTAATTTCATCTTCATTTAGTGGTACATGGACTTATTTTATTTTTGATTCTTATAATTTCTTGTTTTCTTTGTTAAATTAACCAATGGTTTATCTAGTTTCTTATTATTTTTATAAAACCAGATGCTAGTTCTATTTATTTTGTTTTTTTTTTTTAATTCTTGGATTTTCAGAATTTCATTTGCAATAATTAATCGGGAATTTTAAATTTATTTTTCTCCTTTTAAAATTTCATGATTCATCCATTAATTTGTTTTTTCTCATCTTTATTGGCTTATATATTTAAAAATTTAAATTATCTCTGAAATACTGTTTTTGTTGAATTGCACAAATTTTGGATTTTGTCATTATTGTCATCATCTTAAACAAAATTATTGTTTCCGTGATTTAATCTTTGATTCACTCATCTTTACAATTAGATTATTTAATTTCCTATTGGTTTTTAGTCTATCTTTCCATCACCCATTATTGAATGTAATTTTTATTGTATCATAATCTGAAAAGAAAGCAATTAGCATTTTTGCCTTTCTGCATTTAATTATAAGGTTTTCATTCCTTAACACATGGCCAAATTTTATCTAAGTGCCAGGTACTACTGAAAAAAAAAAAGGTATATTCCTTTTTGTCCCTATTTATTTTTCTCTAGAGGTTTATCATATCTAGGTTTTCTAATATTCTATTAACCTTCATTATTTCTTTCTTGTTTATTTTGTGGTTAGATTTATCTAATTCTGAAAGTGGCAGATTGCAGTCCTCCATTAGTATGGTTTTGCTGTCTATTTCTTCCTGTTACTGGCTTAGCTTCTAAGAATTGGGATGCTCTACCACTTGATACATATACTATTGTCTATGGCACCCTTTAACAAGTTGTAATTTCTTTCCTTATTTCTTTTAATTAGATCTGCTTTTGCTTTTGTTTTATCTTAGATCAGAATTGCTACCCCTCTTGTTGTTAGTGTTGTTTACTTCAGCTGAAGAACAATATATTCTGTTCTATCCGTTATCCTCAATCTATATGAATTTCTCTGTTTCAAACATATTTCTTGTAAATAAAATATTAAAGGATTCCATTTTTTAATCCAATCTGATATTTGCTTTCATTTTATGAGAGTTCATCACATTCCCATTCACAATTCTGATTACCTGCCCCATGTTTCTCTCCATCTTATTTTCTCCCCTGTATAATCTTTTGTTCTCTCTTTTTATCCTGTCCCTCCATAGTAGAATTTTGTTCTAACTTAACCCACCCTTAACCTGTCTTTCCTTCTATTACCCCTGCTTTCTTCTCTTACCTCTTTCTCCAAGGGTTTGTGCTCTTCCTTTTATCCAGCCTCTCTCTTTTCTTTTCTTATTTTTCCTCTTACATCCTTTTTAAAGTAAATTTCTTTACCCGAGTAAATATGTTTTTCCCACTTTGACCCCAAACTCCCTTTTTTTCTTCTATTGTAATAGGTTTTTGTGTCTCTTCAAGTGATCTGATTTGTCCAATTTTATTTCCTCTTTCCTCTTATCCAAACATAATCCTTTTTCCTACCCCTTAATGTCTATTTTCTTTGATAACATGATATCAGAAAACCATTCATATACACATCCATCATCTATTTATCCATATATGTCCCATTTAACTCCCCTAAATAGCAGATGCAGGTCTCAAGATTTACAAATATCTTTTTTTATATCTAGAGATGTAGATGTTTAACCTTTAAATTATATATATACACACACACACATGCGTGCGTGTGTGTGTGTGTGTGTATTTCTCTACTTAGCTTTCTATGTTTCCCTTGAGTCCTGTATTTGAAGATAAAATTATCTGTACAGTTCTGATTTGTTTTTGGTGGAAATTGTTGAAAGTCTCTTACTTCATTGAAGATGCATATGCTCCCATGAAAGATGATGATTAGTCAGTCTCACTGGGTATGTGATTCTTGGTTGTAATCCCAGTTCCTTTGCCTATCAGAATATGGTCCTCAAGGCTTTTTGATCCTTTATTTAGAAGCAGCTACATCCTGGGTAATCCTTTTTTTTTTTTTTTTTCTTTCAATAACTTTTTATTGATAGAACCCATGCCAGGGTAATTTTTTTTTTTTTTTTTTTTTTTAACAACAGTATCCCTTGCATTCACTTCTGTTCCGATTTTTCCCCTCCCTCCCTCCACCCCCTCCCCTAGATGGCAAGCAGTCCTTTACATGTTGAATAGGTTACAATATAACCTAGATACAATATATGTGTGCAGAACTGAACAGTTTTCTTGTTGCACAGGGAGAATTGAATTCAGAAGGTAGAAATAACCCGAGAAGAAAAACAAAAATGCAAGCAGTTCATATTCATTTCATCCTGGGTAATCCTTACTGTTGCTCCTCCGTACTTGAATTGTTTTTGTCTGGCAGCTTGCAATATTTTGTCCATGAGATTATAGTTTTGGAGTTTTGCAGCAATATTCCCCTCAGGGTTTTACTTGTGAGATTTTTTTCTAGAGGTGATTGATGATTCTTTCAATCACCATTTCACCATCTGCTTCTAATATATCAGGGCAGTATTCCCTGGTGATCTCTTGAAGACTGCTATCCAAAGTCTTTTTTTTTTTTTTTTTTTTTTTTATCATGGCCTTCAGGTACAGCAATACTTTTTAAATTGTCTTTTATGAAACTATTTTTCAGGTAAATCTGTTTTTCCAATGAGCCATTTTACATTTTCTTCCCTTTTTCATTATTTCCCCTTGTTTGAGTGATTTTAGATATCCCATAGTGTTACCCACAATTTGCCTGGTTCTAGTTTTTAATGTGTGTTTTTTTCCCAGTTATCTTTTGTAGCTCCTTTTTTATTTGATTAATTCTACCTTTCAAGATGCTGTTTTCCTCAGTGATTTTTTTTTCCCTTTGAACAATTATAATTTTTAAGGAATTGTTTGCCTTTTCCAAGCTATTGACTCTTTCTTGCATATCTTTCATTTCTTTTCCCAATTTTTCTTCTACCTCTCTTATTTACTTTTTAAAATCTTTTATAAGTGCCTCCAAGAAACCTATTTGAGATTGAGATCAATTCTTATCACTCTTTGAGATTTCCCCTGTGGGCTTTTAATTGTTATCTGAATTGGTGTTTTGGTCTTTCCTGTTGCCATAGTAGCTTTCTATCATTAAGGTTTCTTTTTTTTCTGTTTTTTACCTCATTTTCTTTTTTCCACCTCTTTTGTGCCTTTTATTTTTGGAGCTCTCCTCCTGTGGTACAGGGGCGATTGTCTCAAGCTTCTTGTGCAGCTCTAAACTTTGGCTTTGAGCACAGCTGCCTTTTGTGTTTAATGTCTTCCTTACAGATGAGGCAGTCCTACCTGCTCTCTTCAGGAAACACCTTTGTATCCTAGGTTGGTATTTTATCTTCTGTGCTGAAACTGGAGGCTGCCTCTCTGATCCCTGTTACAGAGTCAGGACTGAGGATCTCAGTTGCTGATCTGCTGGATTAAGACATTCTCACTGGTTTTCTGGGATACAGTCTAACTTGAGCTGAAGACATCTTCCACCACAGAGAGACTGGCCTTTCTTGAAGTCCTTCCAATTTAACCTGGGCTGGAGAGTGGTTTCATTTAGTGAGATTTTGTTCAGAGACTTGTTTTTTTAGAGGGAAACTGAGAAAGCTTGAGCTGCTTCCTGATTTCATGCATTTATATACACAAACATGAGTTTGTATATATGTATATATATACACACACATATGTTTGTATATGCATTTATGTATCTTCATTGTCTATAATACCTTTCAGCAATACTAACTGTCCCTAATTACCCTTTTGAATAAGTTCTATTTTTCCTCTTCATTTGACATCATTTTGCTCCCTCTCCCTGTCTTCTTAGTGCAATAGAAACATTATAGATTTTTTTTCCTTTATTTTAATTCTGTGCATGTGAGTGTCTTTTCAAATGTGTTTCTTGTAACTACATTTTTGGATTTTTTTTTCTAAGTCATTCTGCTACCAATTTTTTGTTTTATGACTGACTTAATCACAATCATATCCACACTGTATTACTAATTGTTAATTTCCCTTTAAACCATTTTTTACATTTGATTTTTACAATCTTTTTTGAGTTCTTCTATGAATTCTTTTGGATTAGGTGACCATTTGACATTACTCTCTATTCTTTTCTGAAGATGAACTCTGATTTTTTTTTCTATACATGTGTGTGTATATATATATATATTTTTTTTTTCTATATTTTCTTTTTCCTTTTCCTGCTCTTGTATCATCACCATCATCACTACCATAAACATCATATCCATCATGATCATCATCATCATTTTAGCTACTTTTTATCATATCCTCTGTTATGGAATTCAAACCAAAAACTCTGCCCTGCTGTTAGTGCCCACAGCCATCAGTGTCCCTGTTTCTCCACATATCAGGCACGTGTTCATTTCTTCTCACCCAGGGATACACTTCAGTAGCAGAGCTGTTATAGCATTCCTAATGAGAAGAGCATCCCTCAGTCTTCTCTAACTTAGATTCCCCACAGCTCATACTGTCTGAGAAATGGAAATTTCTATGACTGAGAAAATGTTACCTTCCAACCATGTCATCCTAGGATTTCCCATTAGTTATTTCAGAGGAACTAGCCTAGAGTTGTTTACACTTCGCTTAGCTCAAACTTCTTTGGATCTTCTCCAGGTGTCTCAAGAAAAGCGCTATTCTGCTCCAACTCTTGCTTATTTTTATTACTCTATTTTAATCCTGAACTGCTATTTTGTCTTGTTTGTTGGGGAGATCTGGAGGGCTCTGAGCTGCTTCACCATCTTCTCAGAATCTTCTATCTCTCAGTATTTTATTTAATTTTTTCTCTCTAATTATTTTTAAAAATTGTTTAGTTCTTCTAAGAATTCTTATTGTTCTGTCCAGTTCAAATTTTCCCCTATTTGAGGTTTTTCTTGTAGTTTTTTTTTTTTTAACTTCTTTTTCCTCTTGTAAGTTTGTGTATTGATTTTTTTCTTGCCATCATAATAACTTTTTTTATGTTCAGGTTTTTTATTGTTATTTTTTTGACTTCCCAAGCCTCTTTCTTGACTTTGTATTTTATGCTAAAGTTGGGCTTTACTCTTCATTTAGGGATGGAAAGGAGGGAAACCATTCCATTTCTCATTGTTTTCAGAGATAGTTCTAGCAATTAAAATATTTTCCATGCTTGGTAGGTTTTGATCTTAGGAAAATTGGGTTTTTAACTCTCCTGATTATTTCCTAGGAAATGCTTTTATTGTTTTATGTGTTCAATCTCTATTGCTTTTCATTATACCTGCCCCTTTGGAAGCAGAAGTGATAATGTTCCTCAGACCCCTTTTTTCTTTTAGCCATAAGTTCTCCTCTCTCTCCTCTGAATTGATACCCAAAAGGTAAAATGTTTCCAAATGCTTCCATTTTTAATCCAGTGGTAGCAGAAATATCCTTTACAACCTCTCTGACCAGTTGCCTTGTATACTTATCAACTCTGGTTTGAGACCTCCAGAAGCTACTACTACATTTAATGCCATTACCTAGTCCCATCCCTGGTGTTACACACACACGGGTTCCATGACAACTTCTACTCATGTGTCTCAACTTTCTGATTTGCCTTTTACTGGAAAAATCACTCACCCCAAACTTTTGTTGGCTTTGCCATGTCATATTTCTTTTTGAGACATAATTTTTAAAGTTTTTTGAAGGGGAATAATAGGAAAGATTAACTGTCTTTCCTCTACTTGACCATGTTGGCTTTACCTCTAATTCTCTTATTTTTTACTATCTAAATAAATGCTTCATGTAATAAAACTCTTCTTTTACAGCTGAAAAAACCAAGGTTCAGGCCTGAAGTCAATAACTCAACAAATATTTATTAAATGCCTAGTAAGTGTCAGGCTCAATTCTAGCCACAGAACATAAAAGTGCAAAGAATAAAACAAAATCATTTAGATAGGAGATAGCAGTACTGATAATCAAAGCTCTAATAATAATAATCCCACTTCTTAAGTGAGACAGAAAGACCTTGTTCTAGTCTACAACAAAGCATGGAAAAGCTATTTTGGCCCCAGAGGCTCAGAAATTCACACACACACACACACAAAGACACATGGACTCATCCCTAACTATTTATATTTTTAAAAAAGCATTTTTTAAAAATTGAGTTAGAATTAGAAGAATAATAGAGATCCAAGTTCAATCCACTCATTTTAAAGATAAAAAGTTGAAGCTTTAACTTTGCTGAGTTTATGATTATGTTAATTTGGGTCTGGATGGGGTTATGGCTATCTAAATAGTTGAAGAGTCATTTGAAGAATTAATTAGACCTGTTATTCCTAGAAGCACACTGCAGAACAAGAAACAATGACTCAAAGTTAAGAAGAAGAAAATTTATATCTTAATTTAATTTATTAAATTTATTAATTAATTTTATTAATTAAATTTATATCTTAATAATTAGAGATATCTAACAGTAGAATAAAATCCTTCAACATGTTTTAATGAAGACATCTTTGGAAGTCTTGAAACAAAAACTTGAATCAGGAAGAGTAATTGTAGGCCAAAAGGATGATACAATAATAGAAATCAAGGGAGGGAGAAATATAGTAGATACATTTTAAGGCTTAAAGAACCATTTAATCATTTAAGTAGCTGCATAGTACATGGGGAAACAGTTCTGGATTTTGAGTTGGAATATTTAAATTGAGATATGAAGCTGCTATTTACTACCTATGTGATTTTAATGAAGTTGATTAATCTCTGTCAGCCTCAGTGTCTTCATTTCTAACAAGAGGGCATTGAACAACCTGTATATTATACATTATAATGTATAATGCCTTTAATGTAGCATTCTATTTGATGATCAGTGACGTCCCTTCTAAAAATCAGAACTGGAAATACTGTAATTATATTTTCTTCCAGTTTGGATACTATTTTCTTTAGACGTAAATCTTGCTTTGATGTCCACACTGTGTATAATACTGTTTGTGGTGCTTGCAGTGAAGAGAGATAAAAACCATAGTATCCAATTCAGAAAATGCTGCCATGGCCCCTATGGATAAATAAAATGCAGATATATGGCATATTTATATTTATTGACTCACTGAAGTGAGATGCCATTTTAGTTTGTAAGAGACTTATTATAAGAGTCAAACTATTCCCCATGAGGACTTTAGTTTAAAAAATATTTCTTTACAAAACTGCTTCAGATAAAAATCTACCAGGAGATGTATAGTCTTAGAGTAAAGCTTGAGTCCAGGATTGTGTTCTTTCTTTTGATCTCCTGGGGCCTTCCTCTCACTACTTCATGAACCTCTGAGGAAAATTATGAAGACATTTAGTTTCCTTTGGATATATCAATTTCTCATTGTATACAAGTATTGGAAAGAATCTCATAAGAACT
Source organism: Antechinus flavipes (assembly GCF_016432865.1). Lineage (NCBI taxonomy): Eukaryota > Metazoa > Chordata > Mammalia > Dasyuromorphia > Dasyuridae > Antechinus > Antechinus flavipes. The sequence goes on along the minus strand of NC_067400.1, from coordinate 110,643,674 downwards.
GAGCAACCCCAAAGTTACTATTAAAATAAAAACTCCACTAGAAAAAACATCCCCACTGAGAGCTATTTTCATGTCTTTGAAAGATTTATTTTTCTCTGTAAAATTCTCATATGCACTTATTTTGCTCTCTACAATGACATTTTCCTTCAACATAGGCCCCTCTGTTACTTCTTGGATGACTTCTGCACTGGATGGCCTTATTTTGCCCTTCATAATTCCCTGTTCTCAGATTGTGACCCTAAGGTTCTTGCTCTAACATATTTTTTTATGAATCATCTGGGAAGACATCCAAACATGTTGAAGTACAGCCAGGAAGCTGTGGAAATATTGGATGGGGCTGAAGAGAAACTGCTTAGAGGGTCAGAAAAAAAATGTCAGAGAAGGTTAGGAAACATCAAATCTCAGAGAAGTCCAAATACATTGCCTAAGGTCAATATCATGTCACATCCAAAGACTGATAAATATCAAGATTAGAAAAGTCATTTCTAAGTCAGTTGCTGTTATTCTTCATTTACATGGACTGCATTTCATGATATATCATTATATAGGCTATAGCTCTATAATAGAAAAATGTTAGCATATGAATGTGGTTAATTTATGAAGTCTAATATATATCTATGTTTATATATATAGTTGAAACACATTTTATCACATATTTGAGAGACTTTTTCATATATGTGAGGATTGTGACTTTTTGACTTGCAAATAGTTAAAGACTTTATGAAAAATGATTTGCATTATTAACATCAGAAGAGATATTTAGGTGCTCATTTAAATTATTCTTATTTTAAATAGTAAAAACTATTCTAATTTCCTTTGTGTACCATCTATTTACACTATGATGGAAGTAGATTTTTAGATATAAAATATTATAAAGTATTAACACTGGATTAAAAAAAAAAAAACTTCATGCTGTACCAAAAGCTTTCTGTTTGTGGGTGGGGGATAGATGTGGATAGAGGGAGAGATAGGCTATACAAAACCATCTAGATAGAAAATGGAATATAGAGACAAAAAGACAATTAGAATCTTAAATTTTAAGAGTGGGTCACAGAAATTTCTTAAGAGACCAAAGAGAAAAAATGACAAATTTGACTTCACAATATTCAGAAAAGATTTAATTTTTATTTTGAATCCCAAAAGGAAATACAGAATAGATATAGTGGCATATTATACCCAACAAAGACAGTATCAGAATTTTGAGAATGAGTTTACAGGACTTTTATACATAAAAGAACTTAAGAAATCCCCAGACTAGATTATGTATTAATTTTGAATTTGTGTAATCTTTTTTCCCATAATAAATCTTTAAAAAAGTCAATTTTGTGCAAATTATTGTAATCAGAGACTTGCAGAAACAGGCTAATAGAACATGAGATCTGTTAAGTAGAAAAAAGAAAAATACAGTGTCACTTACACAGCAGAAACAACAGTGGATTCCAAATAAAAAAACATTAAATTTCAATTTCGAGAAAGCCTATATAATAAATACCACACATTGTAGTCAAAGTTTCAATCTGTTCTTTGTTTTCTTGTAGGTTTTCTTCTTGTTCTTAGCTGTGCATTTTTTGTTTTATTCTTTTTTCTCCTTCTTTCCTCCTCCCCCCAAAAAGCTACAATTAAATGTGTATAGAAACATATATATAATATATATATATGTATGTGTGTATATATGTATGTATGTGTGTATATATGCATGTATGTGTGTATGTACATACATACACATACATACACACATACATATAAGTATACATATAAGCATACATACACAAAGATATCTATAATCTTCCACATATTCATCCATATACATTTATATAAGACGATTTTAAGCTTGTTTTTCTTCTGTTTTGCTGAAAGTGGATAACATCTTTCTTCATAAATCCAAGTCTTTTCATATTTTTCTAAATCCACCAAATTATCATTGCCTATACCACAGCAATATGCCAGTTTTATATTTTCTACTTTAAGTAATCTAAAAACAATATGGATTAATATGGATAATAAACAGTGCAGTTACCCTAATTTTCTCTTTAGATTGAATCTATTTTAGCTTTAAATTTTTCTGAGATCATGATTATTAACCCTGATATTTTTAACAAATAATTGTTTATCCTGATTTTTAGTTTTATTTGTATTTGTTATTTCCTAAACTTCCTTAATACTTTGTTTTACATGTACCTGCTACCTTGCCTTCCTATTACTTAACCTACCCTTCCTCAAAAGAACCCTCCCTAATCCTCTCCACCCTCACCTTTCTTTCTTGTTTCTACTTGAGGTTAGAAGACATTTATAACCTTCAATTTATATATGTTGTTCACTCTGTATCATATTCCTGTTCATCTGAACAACACACACACACACATATGCACACACATACCACTCACCTATTACCTTACCCTTTTATTTCTTTAGAAATTTAGAAATTATAAATTTCAAGAACCGATTTGGTTCTGGTGGTGGAATCAAAATGGTAAAGTCAGAAAACTGCTTGAGCTCTCCCAGTTTCCCTCAAAATCTACATGAAACCAAGTCTCTGAACAGAGTCTGATGAAAAGAAGACACTCTCCAGCTCAAGATAAACTGGAAAAACTTGGAGAAAGATCAGTCTCAATGGAGTGAAAGGAGTGTTCAGAAAGAGATCCCCCAAGAAACATTGCTGTGAAATTGTAGAACTACAATCTTAAGAAAAAAATATTCCAAGCTTCCTAACAAAAACAAATCAAATATCAAGGAGCAATGTCAGGATTACTCAGGATCCCACAGCTTCTACAATAAAAGATCAAATGACTTAGAATACCATATTTCATAAGGCAAAGGACTTAGGTTACAACCAAGACTTAATTACCTAGTTAGACTCAATATCATCTTTCAAGGAAGAAGATCATCAATGAAATAAGAGACTTTCATTCATTTCTGCTGAAAAAAATAAGTAAACAGAAAATGTAATCTACAAAGATAGGACTCAAGAGTAGCATAGAAAGGTAAATGGGAAAATAATATATATATATATATATATTATTTAAAGCTTAAACTGCTAATATTCCTAGTTGGGAAAATAATATCTGCATCTCTTGAGAACTGTATCTATCTCTGAGGTACACAGAGGAGGGCATCTCATGGACTGATGATGTGGTAGTGAATGGATTTTGGTATGATGTCATCAAAGAAAAAGACATTAAGGGGTAGAAAAAGATCTGTACTGGAAAAGAAAACAAGTACCTAATTTAAGAAAATAATAGAGGAACAGAATAATTATAAAGATGTAGTTCATTTTAAAAGAGAGGCAATACTACTTATTATTTATGGTTTATTTTAGTTAATTTTTTACCTACAATTATGTTTTTGCCTATATAGACAACTGCCAGTCTCTCTGCCAATGCAATTTCTTTGTCTATAACTTATAATCTTAGGGAGTATCCTAGGGAAGTGAGAAATTAAGTGATTTAGATATATAAGGTCACGCTGTTAGTATGTATCAGAGGTATGGCTTGAATGCAGATGTTTCTGTTTCCAAGTCTTTCATCCACTGTGCCACAGTATCTTCTATCACCATCCAGAATGAGAATAATTTTGTGTATTATTAAATATGAATTGGATGAAAAAAAAAAAAGAAAGAAAAGAAAGCAAGAGAAAGTATAGTGAGACAAATTATATCACATGAAATGGCACAAAAGTCCTATTATAATTGAGGGGTAAAAGGGAAGGGCATGAGCATTGCTTAAAGCTTAATCTAATCAGTTTTGGCTCAAGAGGGAATAATTTAGTCATTTAGTTGGGCGTAAAATTTGTCTAATCCTATGAAGAAGTAGGAGGAGAAAGGAAAGAAAAGGGAGGGACAGGACAGAAGGGAAGGCACTAAGACAATGTAAGAGGAGGAAGCGTTAATAGAAGATAACATAATGAATGAAACTCACCATTAAGAGAAGGAAGAAGAGTGATAAGAAACAATGTAGTGGATGGAGTGAATAAAAAAATAAATCATAGGAGAAAGCTCAGGGCAGAAAGGTAGAACAAAAGTATATGTAGGGGACAAACTAGAATGAAGAGGAATACAGAGCTGGTAATCATACTTGTGAATGTGAATGGGATGAACTCTTCCATAAAACAGAAACAAAGCACAGAGTGGATTTAAAAATCAAAAGTCCTACAATATATTGTTTACAAGAAACACATTTGACACAGAGAGACACATACAGAGTAAAGGTAAAAGGCTGAAGAGAATTTATTAAGCTTCAGATTAAAAAAAAAAAAAGAGGTAATATATCTGATCTCTGATAAAGCAAAAGTAAAAATAGATCTTATTAAAAGAGATAAGGAAGGAAAATACTTTTTTGACAAATTAGATGTGTGGTAGAGCACCCCAAACCCCAGAAAATATTTCCAGTCAACTACATGAAGAAATATTCAGCAAAACTGTAGTAGTGGGGGACCTTAACCTTTCCCTCTCAGAATCAGACAAATGTAACCATAAAATAAACAAGAAAGAAACTAAGGTTAATAAGATCCTAGAACACTTAGATATGATAGACCTCTGGAGAAAATTAATCAGCAACAGAAAGGAATATACCTTTTTTTCTCAACAGTACATGGCACCTACGCAAAAATTGAGCATGTATTAGGGCATAAAAACTGCAACCAAATGCAGAAAAAGAAATAGTGAATGCTTCTTTTTCAGACCATATTGCAATAAAAATTATGTTCAATAAAGAGTCTGGGAAAGATAAACTGAAAATAGATTGAAATTAAATTAAATAATCTAATTCTAGAGAATGAGTGTATTAAACAACAAACCAGAGAAACAATCCATAATGTCATCCAAGAGAATAACAATAAGAGACAACATACCAAAGCCTTTAGAATGCAGAAAAAGCAATTCTTGAAAAAAATTTATATCTCTAAATAACTACATGAATAAAATACAGAAAGAGGAGGTCAAGAATTTTGGCATGCAACTAAAAACATTAGAAAAAGAACAAATTCAAAACCCCAATTAAATACTAAACTTATTTTAAGACTAAAAGAGAGATTAATAAAATTGAAACTGAAAACTCTTGAACTAATAAATAAAACTAGGAGATGGTTTCATGAAGAAACCAACAAAATAGATAGACATTTGCTTAATTTGAACAGAAAAAGTAATGGAAAAAACTCAATCAGCAGCATCAAAAAGAAAAAGGTGAACTTATCACCAATGAAAAAGAAATTAAAGCAATTAGGAGCTATTTTGCCCAATTGTATGACTGAAAGTCTGACAATCTAAATGGAAAGGATAAATGTTTTAAAAAATATAAATTGCCCGGGTTAAATATTCCCATTTTAGAAAAAAGATATTAAACAAGCTATTAATGAACTCCTTAAGAAAAAATCTCAAGTGTCAGGTGGATTCACAAGTGAATTCTACCCAAATATTATTCTAATACTTAGGAAAAATAGGTAAAGAAGGGGTACTGCCAAATCTCTTTTATGTCATAAATATGGTACTGAGACCTAAAAGAGGAAAAGTCAAAACAGAGAAAGAAAATTACTGACCAATCTCCCTAATGAATATTGATGCAAAAATTTTAAATAAAATATTATCAAAGGGATTACAGCAACTTATCAGCAAGATAATACACTATGGCCAAGTGAGATTTGTACCTGCAATGCAAGGCTGCTTCAATATCTGGAAAACTATAACTATAATTGATTGTGTCAATGACCAACAAAATTCATATGATCATTTCAATAATTCAGAAAAATCTTTTGACAAAATTCAGCATCTATTCCAACTAAAAACATTAGAGAGCATAGAGATAAAGGGAGCATTCTTTAAAATAATAAGCATCATTTATCTAAAATTAGCAGCGAGCATTATTTATTTATTTATTTTAGTAATGGAGAGAAGTTGGACTCATTGCCAGTAAGATAAGGGATAAAACAAGGATGGCCATTATCATCACTATCATTCAATATTGTATTAGAAATGTTGCCTTTAGCAATAAGAAAAGAGAAAAAAAAGCAACTAAAGGAATTAGAATAGGCAATGAGAAAATAAATTTATTACTCTTTGCAAATGATACAAGGATATACTTAGAGAATCCTAGAAAATCATCCAAAAACCTACTGAAAGCAATTCATAGCTTTAATAACTTTAACAAAGTTGCAGGCTATAAAATATATAAATAATATATATTTATTATATATTGAAGAAATTTCTTCAATTTCAATGAAGAAAAAAATATAAAATATATAAATAATAAAATAAAGCCACACAAATCATTAGCATTTCTATATATTACTGACAAAGCCCATTAGCAATAGATAGAGAAATGTCATTTAAAATCATTGTAAACAGAATAAAGTACTTGGGAATTTACCTACCAAGACAAACACAACAATTATATCAACCCAATTACAAGACACTTCTCACAGAAATAAATTCAGATCTAAACAATATCAATTGCTCATGGTTAGGCTGAACTAATATAATAAAAATGACAATTCTACCTAAATTTGTCTTACTCATTCAGTACCATACCAATAAAATTGTCAAAAAAAATTTAACAGAACTAGGAAAATAGCAAAATCCATCTGGAAGAAAAAAAGCACAAGAATATCAAGGGAATTAGTTAAAAACAAATACAAAGGATGGTGCTTTAGTAGTGCCAAACCTAAAAATATAATAATCTAGTATTTTATTGTTGTGGCACAGTTCCCTTTTGATGACCTGACCTAGTTTCCCTAATTGTCCTATTTAGTTACCCTTTCTCAGGTTATAACCTTTCCCTCTTAATGTTTGATGAGATAAAGGTCTACCTCAGTTGCCCTGCCCCAAAACCCCAGGCTGTAATCATTCCCTATTAAATGGTTGATGAGATAAAGGTTTTATATCTTTAGGTTATAGTCATTGCTTCTTAATGTTTGACAGGATAAAGGTTTATCCATTTTAGATGTTATTAGGATATCAGTAACCTCTCCAGTACATTGTGCCATTCTAGGAGCCTCCCCCCATTAGGTTATCCCCATCCAGGTACCTCCCCCATTATGTCATTGTTCTTGTTATCCTATACAAAAGCTTGGGCTCTCTGATACTTAGGGCTGGATTCTTTCAGATGATAGTCTCGCCCAGCCTTGGGACCAAGATCCATTTGGTCCCAGTATATCTCTCCAATTAATAAACTATTAAATGGGTCTCTAGCTTCTGTCTTGCTCATTTTCTATGGCATTACATTATAAGCCCCCAAAGTCCACCTTCTAGAATAAGAACTCAATATATGACAAAAATTGCCAGAAAAACTGGCAAACATTATCTGAGAAACTTGGCATAGACCTACATGTCATACTCCAGAACAGAATAAGGTCAAAATGGGTGCATGATTTGGTCATAATTGGTGATACTGTAAACAAATTAGGAAAACAATGGATAATTTACCTATCAGATCTTTGGAGAAGGGAAGAATTTATGAACAAAGAAGAACTGGAGAACATTTTCATAGGCAAAATGTACGACTTTAATTACATTAAATTAAAGAGTTTTCACAGAAACAAAACCACCAGAGACAAGATTAAAGTGGAATTACAAAGCTGGGAAAATCATTCTTTACAACCAGTGTTTCTGATAAAGGTCTCATTTCTAAAATATATAAAACTGTGACATATTATAAGAATACAAGTCATCCCCCAATTGATAAAAATGGTCAAAGAATGTGGACAGGCAGTTTTCAGATGATGACATTAAAGCCATTTAAAGACATATGAAAAAATTCTTTAAATCACTATTGATTAGAGAAATATCTATTAAAACAACCTCACACCTTTCAGACTGATTAAGACAACAGGAAAAGATAATGATAAAAGTAGGTTGAGATGTGAGAAAACTGCAATATTAAGAATTTGTTGGTGAAGTTGTGAAGTGACCCAACCATTTTAGAGAGCAATCTGGAACTATGCTATCAAACTGTGCAACCCAGCCATGTCATTACTGTGTCTGTATCTCAAGGAAATTATAAAGAAGGATAAAGAACCCATATGTGCCAAAATGTTTGTAGAGTTCTTTTTTGTATTCTCCCAAGAATTTATATTTAAGGATATAGTCAATGATTAGAATATATCTTTTTCCTTCTGTTGCAAAATTTTAATTCTCAGTGTTCATTCTCTATTGACCATTCTGTAGGAGATTACTATGTGGATCAGGCATTTTTAGTCCCCTCACCAGACAATCAGAGGTAGCTGGCCCATGGTTAGCTCAACAAAGCAGTCACAGAATAGTTTTAAGTGTTTCTTTTGACAGGCTGGACAAAATAATAATCAGAAAAATAAAATTATGCATGACAATTTAGATTCTCCAGGCTGACTTAAAAATTCTCTCTACTTTAGACAGAAGGGTCAATTATCTGGCTTTCTCAATACCAAATTACAGCTTTTCATTTTCTACTTTATCATAATGTTACTATTAGCAAATTAATAACAGACACGAATCACATACAAATTTTGACTAGCAATCATTTAATATTGAGGAAGTTACTACAAAAATAAAAAATCATGAATAGCTTAAAAAATAAAGTATATAGATAATGCCTACAATTTTTAATCACATGAGAGAAGAATTAAAATTTCATTTTCTATTCACTGATATCAGAAAAAAGAGATCTATTCTGGCCAAAAACATTCTCCTTGAATTTAAGATGGGATATCAAGCAGAGGTGGTTCTAGTGTTTTGAAACCCTAGAATTAATTTCCATTCAAAGATCTCATTAAAATGTGTGTACCTACCCAAGAATTTGATAAGACAAATATCATATAACCATCTATATTTTCCCTTTAAGTCTATTGAACTTATATTATTATAGCTCATTGCTCTCTTCTGGATTCCCAATTCTCATTCACAGGATTGAATTAAAGTGATTCCTTTCTGAGCCATGGAAAGCTAACATCTATTATGCATTTCTCTGTTTTAAAGACAATCCCTCTGGCTTAAGCAAAATGTCACTAAATAAGTCACTAAATAAGTGTCCTTTATAAGTTGTAATATGGTAAGACTAGTTTAGAATGGTTATTAATTTTATCAGTTACATATACTATCAGTTTAAAAATCTGTTGTCCATCCATTACAAATTTGAACTCCTCAGAGAGATATTTCTGAAGTCTACTTATTCAAAGTAGTATATGCCCATCAGCTACACTGTTCCTAATAATGCCTCACATTCTTTCTTTACTGTGATGTATTATTCATTGCACTTTTCTGTGTTCTATACATATTTGGTTATGTGAGAATCATAATATAATATCATGATAATAGCATATGTATTTAATAGATTAACTTATGCCAGTAATATTACCTGTTTCATAGCAATTGGGAGAGGTTTATTTGTTTAGTTTAATTTAAATTTATTTTACTAATCAATTAAATTAAATTTTTTTCAAGTTTTAAGTTTTAAACTATCTCCTTCCTTTTCTCCCTCCCTACCCCACATTATAAAGCTACAATTTCACACACACTCACACAAACACACAATACACATGCATACATACATGCATATATATTTACATATATACATATATGTTTATATCCATGTGTGTATTTCCATAATAAATATACTTTTTTTTCTTTTCAGTTCCTTCTCTGGAGGTAGATTGCAACTTCATTTTTAGTTGATTTGACTATACTACTCATGATAACTTAGTCATTTAGTCATTCTTTGAATGATATAGCTGTTACAATAAACAATTTCTCTTAATTCTGCTCATTTCACTTTTCAGAGATATTACTTTTGGGGTTGGATCCAAGATGGCAGAGAGGAGACAGATTTTGTCTGAGCGCTTCCTGGCTTCCCTCAAATCAACATCAGAGCAGGTCTCTGAACTTGTTGGAGTGACAGAACACATAAATATTTGGAGTATAGCAAGTTTCCATCAGAAGATATTTTGGAAGAACTTCGTAAAAGGCCTGTTTCAGTCAGGCTGTAGAGAGGGGAGAGGAGTGGGATGGATGCAGCTAAGCACGAGCAAGAGCAGGGTCCCAGAGCAAAGTGGCATCTGTGCATTGAAAGAATCTACTTGGAGGCTTTTAACCAATATAGAGCAGGGTTGCCTACTATGTTCTGGTTTAGAAGCCAGTGGACTAGCAGACTACTTGTGAAACATCCAATGCAATTATTAAAGGCAAATCCCCCAGAAAAGTGGGACTTGGATATGCTCACCCAGCACAGGAAGGAAGTCAGGAGCATCAGCCCCAAGGCAGGAAAAAAACTGTTGTGGCCTATAGAGGAAGCTTGGGACAATCTCCCCTTTGCACTAAAAGCAAACCTCAACTTTTAACAATGAGAAAAAAAGCAAAAAGAACTTTGACCATAGATAGGTTCTTTTCTGGAGACAGAGAAGAACAGAACTCAAACCCTGAGAATACTGAAGACAAATCATCTCCAAATGAAACCCCAAAGAGTGATATGAGATAACCATCTCATACAGCTCTCTTGGAAGAATTAAAAAAGGATATTAAAAGGGAGTTAGAAAAAAAATGGGTTACAAAATTGAGATTTTTTTCAGGAAAGTTTGCAAAAGGAGAGACAAAAATTATCTGAAGAAAACTTGAGAAATTATCTGAAGGAAAAGCATGTAACTCCTGACAAAATAGATTTAATGGAATGGGAAAAGAAACCAACTCATTGAAAAAGAGAATTTGTGGGGGAAAAAAAGTGAACAAAACAACTCATTTACAAGTTCAATTGACCAAATGCCAAAGGAGATAAAAAAAAGCTAAAAGAATAAAATAATTCACTAAAACTTAGAATTTAGCAAATGGAAATGAATGACTTAATGAATCAGTCAAATAAAACCCAAAAAAGTGAAATATATAGAAGAAAATGTAAAATGCTTCATGGAAAAACAACTGACAAGGAAAATAGATCCAGAACAGACAATCTAAGTATTATTGAACTTCCTGAAAACTCTGATGAAAAAAGAGCCTAGACAAAATCTTTAAGGAAGCCATCAGAGATATTACTGTTTAATATAAGTGTTATAAAGCACTCAATTTGAAGTTGCAGGACCCGAATTTGCATCCTGATTACTACTCACTAAATTACCTGTGGGACACTGGATAATTTTTTAACATATCTGGATGTTATTTTCTTTTTTTTTAAATTTAAGGGGAAAAGCAGCTAGGTGGTATAATGGATAGAACACCTATATTCATATCTGTCCTCAGGCACTTGACATTTATGAACTATGAGACCCCAGGCAAGTCATTTAACCACAATTACCTCACAAAAAAAAAAGAGAAAATGAACATCTACTAGATGACCTTAATATGCCTTCTATCTCTAATCTCCTAAATCTTATTGCAATATGATGATCTTTGGCCTTCCACACTAATGGAGCATAAAATCTGGGTAATTCTGCAAATGGCTTTGATCTTGCTTTGGACAATATAAACTATATCTGCTGTCCAAAAATCAGGCTTTTGAAAGTTCATCATAATCAGAGTGTACAATACATGATGAATTATTCATCCATAGCAATTCAATAAAGAAATAATTTTAATACTCATAAATATTATGTAGTTCATGTTAACTTCTATAGTAACACTACCAGAATAGCAGTTTCTGATAATCCTGATTGTAGCTCCTCAATATTTGAATTGTGTCCTTTTGACAGCATGTAATATTTTCTCCTTGATTTGATAAATCTGAAATCTAGCTACAATGTTGCTTGGAGTTTTCATTTTGGGTTCTCTTTCAGGAGTTTATCAGTGAATTGTTTCAATGGCTATTTTACCCTGTATTCTAGGATATAAGGGCAGTTTTACTTGATTTCCTGAAAGATGATGTCCATGTTCTTTTTCATCATGGTTTTTAGAAAGTCCTATAATTCTTAGATTGTCTCTTTTAGATCTATTTTCCAGATCTGGTGAAATAACTCATTTTAATTAAAATACCTCATTTTATATTTTATTCTATTTCTCTCTCTCTCTCTCTCTCTCTCTTTTTTTTTTTTTTTTTTGGTTTTGTTTGATTCTTAAAGTCTCATTGATTCATTCATTTCCATTTGTTCAATTCTAATTTTTAGTGAATTATTTTCTTCAGTTACCTTTTTTGTCTTTTTGTGCATTTGGCCAATTGAACTATTAAATGAATTGTTTAGTTCATTGTAGTTTTTTTTTTTTTTTTCCATTTCACTAATTCTGTTTTCCAATGAATTAATTTCTTTTCAATATCTATTCTGTAAGGAGTTAGATGCTTTTTCCATCACATCAAATCTTTTTTAAGGAGTTGTCTTTAAATAATGTCTGTTTTTTCTTTTCCAAACTCTCTTGCAAATGTTCCATTTCCTTTCCCCAGTTTTCGTCTAACTCTCTCTTATACTCCTTTTTGAATTCTTCAAGAGAGTCTTGTGAGATGGGAACCAACTCATATCATCCTTTGCGGCTTCATCTGGGGATGATTTACCTTTAGTATCCTCAGTGTTTGAGGTCTGTTCTTCTCTTTCTCCATAAAAAAAAAAAAAAAAAAAAAACTTTCTATGATTAGAGTTCTTTTTGCTTTTTTGCTCATATTTTTAAAGGTTGAAGTCTGCTTTTAGGGTAAAGGGAAGATTATCCCAAGTTTTCTCCATAGGTGAAAGCCATTTTTAAATGTTAAACATAGTAGAAATATATGTTAACATTTAACATATAAATCCAATATATGTATATACATTTATACATTTATCATGCAATGAAGTCATTTTACATTGCCCTGGGGCCAGTGTTGCTGACTGAGTTCAGGTGCTGGGTAGATGTGACCAGGTCTTGTTTTGGGGGAGTTCAGAGACTCATTATTTGCCTTTTGTATTTGCATTGGCTATTGCAGAGTTAATCTGTTAATCCACTGGCTTGTAACCAGGACAGAGTAGGAACCTCCCAGTTGAAGCATGAAAGCCACAAGGTTCTGACTCCCTGTACTGTGTCTATGTTGGGCCACTTCCTCTTTCTCTTTCCATGCCCAATTGTAATAGACCTTTTCTGAAGTTATTCCAAAGTATCTTCTGCTAGAAATTTATTACAATCCAAATATTTGTGAGTTCTGTTACTCCAGCCCCTATCTTTACTGTGCCATCTTGGTACTACCTCCTATTGTATTTTTAGATCCTAAGGATCTTAGATTTTAGTTCAAGCTAATTCTACAGATAGTCTGGAATGATAATAACAATAGTAATTATTATTAATATTATTGTTATTTTAATAGACATAAAAAAGAAATGGTAAGCATTATAGGGAATGAATGCTAGATACAAAATGTGTTAAGGGCTCACATTGAAGAAAACTTTTTAAAAAATTGTCTTTACCATCAAACAACTTACCATAGGATTTGTGGGAAAATATTTGCAATATAAATCTTATTGTAATCATACCTTGGAAAGTTACAAAGAAAAGTATTTCTTTATTCAATGTATGAAGTTGCTATGAACTCATTAATTTACATATCATCTCCTCCATTACAATGCATGATTTTGTAGGGAAATACTCTTTCCCCCTGTTTTTGTCATTCCTTCAGTTAGCACCATACCTGCCCCATGTTTCCAGATTGTTACTGGTAGACTTAATGTAGCACTCATTAATAGCTATAGAGGGCCAAGAAAGTTTTCATGGAAGAAGTTATGCACTATCACTTGAAAAAATTGAAGGAAGTGCTAAAGAAAGACTGAAATTACATATGTAAATGTATTTCTCATGTGCACACATAAACAAGGAAACAGAATCCCAAAGAGGTAGAATGAAATAAAAAGAATGTTGATCGATACAGTTTAAAATGCAATGTTTAAGTCCTAGGAGAAATCCCACCCATTTTCACAAAGGTCCCTTGTGTGACTACAGATGGTGATTTCATGTTCAATGATATTTAGTTCTTCATTTGGTCCAGGGGCTTGCAATACAATGAGTGGGCTCAATCTCCATTTGTTCTGGGATTTACGTTATCACTAATCAGTGCCAGAAACTGGAGCTGCTCATAAGGATCGAATGGGACTCCCTTCCTGAGCACTGACCATCTAGATGACCCTATCTCTGACCTGCCAACACTCTTTGCTAGCCACTGAGAACACTCTGCTGTGATGCTATTTCTGTTTATCCTCTGTCAAGGTATCTGACCTTTCTGTTTGTAACTTATATTTGACATGAATTAAACCAGTGTACACCACTCCCAAATAAATAAAATATGGTGTTTAAAGTATTACAAGTGTGGAAATATTGATTTGAAATAGACTGAAAAGATTCTTGAATGCCACTAAGGGTCTTATGCTTTGTAGGCAAAGAGAAATCAGTACATTTTGGGGTAGCAGAAGTATACTAATTTATATCTTATACTGCTAGGAATCAATGGGCAAGGAGTAAAACATACATAAAAATTAATCATCACCATTATACTTCCCCCCAATTGTGAATATGATTTACTTCCAGTGTTCCTGCTAAATAAATGAACCAGCTGCCCAGTAAATTGTATTTGCTGTTAATTTTGTCATAATATTTGTTGTTTTCTTTTTTGACTGATTGATGATGATTATTAGTAAATTTTGTGGCATGCTAGCTACTTAGATTCTTTTTTTTTTTTAAGGTTCAAATCAATTGATATTCCAATTGATTTGTAGACTTATTGTTGGTCCTTTGTTTTTGAAAATAACTAATGAAATCAAAGAATGGAGTCTTCACTTGTTCATGAATTGAATTTGAATGAGAAAAAGCTGAGCAAAGCATCAGTTTCAATCACTCTTCTAGAATTATTAATGTCTAATGACAAGATAAAAGTCAAGAACAATGGGGAGGGGATAGCCTGAGATGCAGTGCATAAATTTAGAATTTAGCATAAACTTAATCCAATGTTAATATGGATATATATATGTATATATTTATGTATATTCATATATAATTCATATATGAGTGCATGTCTATAGAAACTGTTATATAGACTAGCTATTAAGGCCACAAAGTTAGTGACCTGTGTCATAGCTCCAGTAGAATGACAGAATTATTATGTCCCAAAACATCAAGGAAATCATAGAGAAATAACTTCTTCATATGTGTTTCTATTCAATTATGGTTCAGTGAATGAACACTTCTCACACAGAACAGTGGGAAACAGGGATTAGGGAATTATCCAGATAATTCTTAATGCTTGTTTTATAGCTAATAAAATCTGTATTCAAAGACAGGTTTTGTTTCATTTTAATAAATTTTCTATTTGTGGTCTTTCGTTTAATACGTTAAATCTCTCCATCATTTGTGCCATGCATGCACCTAAAATTGTGACAATTAGGAAATAAGGAAATCCAGAAATCAAGGAAACTTGTTGGAATCCTTACTAACTGCTAAGTAATTAGAGTTGATCTAATCTTACAAGAAGTTGTTTTGGCCAGAACCTGAAACAAGGTACTAAGTAGAACTAATTAAGACAAGGCTTGTGTTCACACCTTTACTCACTGGAGTCCACAAGTATGCTAGCTTCACAAAGTACACTTTCTACACCTCCCTTAAAGCTGGAGAGCACTATATTCTTCACAGTTGGAATCTCTTAAACCATCAATCAGCACAGGAATACATTTAATTTTACAAGTTTCCAGAAACTATTTAACCTACAAAACCATCACTTGTTATGCTTTGGTACCTTTAAGTTATATATAGTTAACATTATATTTATAGCAAGTCGGATTTTTTTTTTTTTGCTTTCTGATTGTGTGTGACTTTGCATAGACATATGCATTTATTATGTATATGTAATATTTTAAAAAAATCCTTCAAATACTGTTTTTTTAAAGTTTTTTTTCTGTCAAGTTTTCTAAATGACCTCTGTCAATTTCTATTAGCCAACAATAATAAGATAAATTATTTTCTAATGCATATTCAAATGTTCTATTAATACTAGTGGGACTTACATGGAAGTAACTACAGAAAAATCTACTTTAGTGACTGAAAGAATTACCATTTTAAAATACTTGAATTTTTGCTTGTAGATGTAATGAATGTAAATGTGAAATAATTATTAAGTGTCAAGGATGAAGAAGAAAAATGTTACACTTTCAATTGTGGGATTATTTTAAAATGTCTATGCAATAAAAATATGATTTTAAGTCTTTTTTTTTTTTTTTTTACTATTTTATATTGTTTTCATTGCCCACATATTCCTTCCACTTTCCTTGTGAAAATGGTCATCCACTGAAAAGAAAAAGAAAGATACAGAAAGTAAAACATACAGTGAGAGAGAGAGAGTACACCAAAAGTTTAAAAAAAAAAAAAAAGGTAACTCTTCTTTTATTTTAAATTTATTTTATTTATTTTATAATAACTTTTTATTGACAGAACCCATGCCAAGGTACTTTTTTACAACATTATTCCCTAGCACTCACTTCTGTTCCGATTTTTCCCCTACCTCCCTCTACCCCCTCCTCCTAGATAGCAAGCAGTCCTATATATGTTAAATATGTTGCAGTATATCCTAGATACAATATATATTTGCAGAACCGAACAGTTCTCTTATTGCATAGGGAGAATTGGATTCAGAAGGTATAAATAACCCGGGAAGAAAAACAAAAATGCAGATAGTTCACATTCGTTTTCCAGTGTTCTTTCTTTGGGTGTAGCTGCTTTTGTCCATCATTTATCCAATGAAACTCAGTTAAGTCTCTTTGTCAGAGAAATCCACTTCCATCAGAATACATCCTCATACACTATTGTTGTTGAAGTATATAATGATCTCCTGGTTTTGCTCATTTCATTTAGTATCAGTTCATGTAAGTCTCTCCAAGCTTCTCTGTATTCATCCTGCTGGTCATTTCTTATAGAAGAATAATATTCCATAACATTCATATACCACAATTTACCCAACCATTCTCCAATTGATGAGCATCAATTCAATTTCCAGTTTCTAGCCACTACAAACAGGGCTGCTACAAACATTTTGGCACATACAGGTCCCTTTCCCTTCTTTAGTATTTCTTTGGAATATAAGCCCAATAGAAACACTGCTGGATCAAAGGGTATGCACAATTTGATAATTTTTTTGGCATAATTCCAGATTGCTCTCCAGAATGGTTGGATTCATTCACAACTCCACCAAAAATGCATCAGTGTCCCAGTTTTCCCGCATCCCCTCCAACATTCATCATTTTTTCCTGTCATCTTAGCCAATCTGACAGGTGTGTAGTGGTATCTCAGAGTTGTCTTAGTATGCATTTCTCTGATCAATAGTGATTTGAAACACTCTTTCATATGAGTGGTAATAGTTTCAATTTCTTCATCTGAAAATTGTCTGTTCATGTCCTTTGACCATTTATCAATTGGAGATTGGCTTGATTTTTTTTTATACATTAGAGTCAATTCTCTATATATTTTGGAAATGAGGCCTTTATCAGAACCTTTAACTGTGAAGATGTTTTCCCAGTTTGTTGCTTCCCTTTTAATCTTGTTTGCATTAGTTTTGTTTGTACAAAGGCTTTTTAATTTGATATAATCAAAATTTCCTATTTTGTGATCAGTAATGGTCTCTAGTTCATCTTTGGTCACAAATTTCTTTTTCCTCCACAAGTCTGAGAGATAAACTATCCTATGTTCCTCTAATTTATTTATAATCTCATTCTTTATGCCTAAATTATGGACCCATTTTGATCTTATCTTGGTATACGGTGTTAAGTGTGGGTCCATGCCTAATTTCCACCGTACTAATTTCCAGTTATCCCAGCAGTTTTTATCAAATAATGAATTCTTATCCCAAAAGTTAGAATCTTTGGGTTTGTCAAACACTAGATTGCTATAGTTGACTATTCTGTCTTGTGAACCTAACCTTTTTCACTGATCCACTAATCTATTTCTTAGCCAATACCAAATGGTTTTGGTGACTGCTGCTTTATAATATAGTTTTAAATCAGGTATAGCTAGGCCACCTTCATTTGATTTTTTTTTCCATTAATTCCCTTGAGATTCTCGACCTTTTATTATTCCATATGAATTTTGTTGTTATTTTTTCTAGATCATTAAAATATTTTCTTGGAAGTCTGATTGGTATAGCACTAAATAAATAGATTAGTTTAGGGAGTATTGTCATCTTTATTATATTAACTTGGCCTATCCAAGAGCACTTAGTATTTTTCCAATTATTTAAATCTGACTTTATTTGTGCAGAATTTTTTTTGTAATTTTGCTCATATAATTCCCGAGTTTTCTTTGGTAGATAAATTCCCAAATATTTTATGCTGTCGACAGTTATTTTGAATGGAATTCCTCTTTTTATCTCTTGCTGTTGGATTTTGTTGGTGATATATAAAAATGCTGAAGATTTATGGGGATTTATTTTGTATCCTGCTACTTTGCTAAAGTTATGAATTATTTCTAATAGCTTTTTAGTAGAATGTCTGGGATTCTCTAGGTATGCCATCATATCATCTGCAAAGAGTGATAGTTTCTTCACTGCCTACTCTTATTCCTTTAATCTCTTTCTTGACTCTTATTGCAGAGAGTGTTTCTAATACAATATTGGATAATAATGATGATACTGGACAACCTTGCTTCACTCCAGATCTTACTGGGAAAGGTTCCAGTTTTTCCCCATTGCATATGATGCTTACTGATGGTTTTAAATATATGCTCCTGACTATTTTAAGGAAAAGTCCATTTATTCCTATACTCTCAAGTGTTTTTATTAGGAATGGATGTTGAATTTTATCAAATGCTTTCTCTGCATCTATTGAGATGATCATATGGTTTTTGTTTGTTTGCTTATTGATATAGTCAATTATGCTAATAGTTTTCCTAATATTGAACCAGCCCTGCATTCCTGGTATAAATCCTACTTGGTCATAGTATATTATCCTGGGGGTGATTTTCTGTAATCTTTTTGCTAATATTTTATTTAAGATTTTAGCATCAATATTCATTAGGGAGATTGGTCTATAATTTTCTTTCTCTGTTTTCAGCCTACCTGGTTTAGGTATCAGTACCATGTCTGTGTCATAAAAGGAGTTTGGTGGGACTCCTTCAATCCCTATTTTTTCAAATAGTTTATATAGCATTGGAGTTAATTGTTCTTTAAATGTTTGGTAGAATTCACCTGTAAATCCATCTGGTCCTGGGGATTTTTTCTTAGGGAGTTGATTGATAGTTTGTTCTATTTCTTTTTCTGAGATGGGACTGTTTAGGATATTTACTTCTTCCTCTGTTAGTTTGGGCAAGCTATATTTTTGAAGGTATTCTTCAATTTCATTTAAGTTGTCGAATTTATTGGCATAAAGTTGGGCAAAGTAACTCCTAATTATTGCTCTAATTTTCTCTTCATTAGTGGCGAGTTCTCCTTTTTCATTTTTAAGACTAAAAATTTGATTTTCCTCTTTCCTTTTTTTTAATCAGATTTACTAAGGATGTGTCTATTTTGTTGGTTTTTTCATAGAACCAAATCTTAGTTTTATTAATTACTTCAGTAGTGTTTTTTTACTTTCAATTTTATTGATCTCTCCTTTTATTTTTAGAATTTCAAGTTTAGTGTTTGACTGGGGGGTTTTAATTTGTTCCTTTTCTAGCATTTTTAGTTGCAAGCCCAATTCATTGACCTTCTCTTTCTCTCTTTTATGCAAGTAGGTCTCTAGAGATTTGAGATTTCCCCTTATTACCTCTTTGGCTGCATCCTATACATTTTGGTATGATGTCTCATTGTTTTTGTTTCCTTGGGTGAAATTATTAATTATGTCTATGATTTGCTGTTTCACCCAATCATTCTTTAGTATGAGATTATTTAGTTTCCAATTATTTTTTGGTCTACTTTCCCCTAACTTTTTGTTGAATGTAATTTTCATTGCATCGTGATCTGAAAAGGATGAATTTACTATTTCTGCCTTACTGCATTTGAGTTTGAGGTTTTTATGTCCTAATATATGGTCAATTTTTGTATAGGTTCCATGAACTGCTGAAAAGAAAGTGTATTCCTTTCTGTCTCCATTTTGTTTTCTTCAGAGATCTATCATATCTAATTCTTCTAGTATTCTATTTACCTCTTTAACTTCTTTCTTATTTATTTTATGGTTTGATTTATCTAATTCTGAGAGTGCAAGGTTGAGATCTCCCACTATTATCGTTTTGCTGTCTATTTCTTCTTGCAGCAGTCTTAATTTCTCTTTTAAGAATTTAGTTGCTACACCACTTGGTGCATATATGTTTAATATTGACATTGCTTCATTATCCATGCTACCCTTTAGCAAGATATAGTGCCCTTCCTTATCTCTTTTACTTAGATCAATTTTTGCTTTAGCTTGATCTGAGATCAGGATGGCTACCCCTGCTTTTTTGACTTCACCTGAAGCATAGTAGATTTTGCTCCAACCTTTTATTTTTACTCTGCATGTATCTCCCTGCTTCAGGTGTGTTTCCTGTAAACAACATATTGTAGGATTCTGGCTTTTAATCCATTCTGCTAACCACTTCCTCTTTATGGAAGAGTTTACCCCGTTCACGTTTATGGCTAAAATGACCAATTCTGTATTACTTGCCATCTTGTTAACCCCTGTTTATGCTTTTCTCCCTTCCTTTCCCCTTTCCCCCCTTCCCAGTATTAAGCTTGTGAGCACCACTTGCTTCTCACAGCCCTCCCTTTTTAACATCCCTCCCCTCACCTTAGAAGTCCACCCCCATATTACCCCTTTCCCTCACAGTTTCTGTATTTCCTTCCTCTTAGCTTATTCCTTCTCTTTTCACTTTTCCCTTCTCACTTTTCAATGAGGTGGGAGAAGTTTCACCATAAATTGAATATGTTTAAAATTTTTCTCTTAAAGCCAATTCTGAAGTCAGTAATATACCCACTATATTCATCCCCCTCCATTCTTTCTCTCAGATATAATAGGTTTCCTTTGCCTCTTCATGAGATGTAGTACCCCCACTTTACCCTTTTTCTGGTACAATGTCCTTTCCACATCTAGTTTCTAGAACAAGGTATACATGTATTCTTTATACATCTTTATAGCAGAAATATAGTTCCCAAGATTTCTTTTTACCTTTTTAGGTTTCTCTTGAGTTCTATATTTGTAGATCAAACTTTTTTGTTAAGTTCTGTTTTTTTCATCAAAAATAGGTGAAATTTGCTTATTTCGTTGAATGTCCATCTTCTTCCCTGGAAAAAGATGCTCATTCTCGCTGGGTAAGTTATTTTTGGTTGCATACCGAGTTCCTTAGCCTTTCGGAATATCATATTCCAGGCCTTTCGATCCTTTAATGTGGATGCTGCTAGATCCTGGGTATCCTTATTGTGGCTCCTCTGTATTTGAATTGGTTTTTTCTAGTCGCTTGCAGTATTTTTTCCTTTGTCTGAAGGTTCTGGCACTTGGCCACTATATTTCTTGGTGTTTTGATTTTAGGATCCCTTTCAGTAAGTGATCGATGAATTCTTTCAATGTCTATTTTTTCCTCTGTTTCTATGACTTCTGTGCAGTTCTCTTTGATAATTTCCTGGAAAATAGTGTCCAGGCTCTTTTTTTCATCATGCTTTTCTGGGAGTCCAGTGATTCTCAGATTGTCTCTCCTGGATCTGTTTTCCAGGTCTGTTGTCTTCCCCAGAAGGTATTTCACATTCTTTTCCATTGTTTGATTTTTTTGGTTTTGCTTGACTGATTCTTCTTGTCTCCTCGAGTCATTCAATTCCATTTGTTCGACCCTGATTTTCAGTGAATTATTTTCTTCATTCACTTTTTTTATATCTTTTTCTAATTGTCCCATTGAGTTCTTTTGTTCTGTGGAATTTTTTTCCATTTCGCCAATTTTGTTTTTTAGAGAGCTATTTTCTGTTTCCAGCTCCCTAATCCTATTTTTCAAGGATTTTATTTCTTTATCCACTCTGTCTTTAAATGAGTGGGATGATTTCTCCAGACTCTCTTACCAAGCCTCCCTCTCCTTTTCCCATTTTTCTTCTAGCTCCCTTGTGAGAGCCTTTTTATTACTTCTATGAGGTTCATCTGTGCTGAGGAACAGATGATCTCCTCCTTTGGGGATTCACCTGGGGACAGTCTGTTTTTAGTCTCCTCAGGGTTTAGAGTCTGCTCTCTATCTGTATAGAAGCTGTCAAGGGTTAAAGTCCTTTTCAATTTTTTGCTCATTTTGTCAGAGAAGAATCAAAGACAAACTACCAAAGGGAAAAAAAAAAAAAAACCCCTAAATGGTGTCTGCTTTTTTGGGGGGAGGGACTGGGTGGTGTTACTGAGCTTCCTCTCCAGACTGCGGGGGTCAGCAGTGAGGCACTAGCAGGACTGTGCTGCGCCTGCGCTCTGATATCCCAGAGCGTGCTGAGTCACTGTGGGGGAGGGGCGGCCAGGTCCCGAGAGACTCCAGCTGTTTGGGGTTGTATTCTTCAGCCCTGGTGTTTTTAGCTTCTCTGCTGGGCTGCTGACTTGCTGCCAGGGCAAAGTAACCAAGTCTGTAGCGAAGCTCTCCTCGCAGAGACGGCTGCAATCACTCCCCACCTCCTCTCCCGTCTGCTCCCATGCTCTCACTGCTGCTGCCTGGTCTCAGCCTGTGCCCGATCCAAAACCGTCCCCACCCTCGAGCAAAATCAGACCTTTCCTGGTGAATCTCAAGGATGGCTTCTCTTGGTAACTATTTGTGGGTTTTTTTTCAGTCAAGCATTAATTCAGAGGCTTGTAATGAAATGGATAGTGAGAGAAAGCGTGGAGCTTATGCAGCTGTGAGCCTCCTCTCCGCCATCTTAACCGGAAGTCCCCAAAAAAGGTAACTCTTCAACTAAGCTTGATAGTATGCAAAATGTTGCACAATTCCCTACTCTTCAAGGAATGGTAAGTGGTACATTTTCTCAACTTTCCATTGAGGTCTAGTTGGAGCATTTATATTGGTGAAATTTGTTTTTTTTTAATTAAGACAGATAATATTAGAAGGGAAGCAAAACATTGGGAAAACATTTTTGCATTCCAGGGTTCAAATAAACATCTCATTTCTAAAATATATAGAGAATTGACTCAACTTTATAAGAATTCAAGCCCTTGAATGGTCAAAAAATGATCTATATGAAAGTTTTCTGGTTGGCAAGTATTACTTTTACTTCCATCTTTAAAGAATTAAATTAATTTACTTTTCACGTTATCTAATGTTACTTTTAAAACTGTGCCATACTTTTACATTGCTAAATGGCTTCATTAAATAAAATTTTCTTGGGAGACATTTCCAGGATGGAAAATGTAGTGGTTACTGGGTATAGTTTCCTTTCTTTGTAATATCTGGGTTTGGCACAATTAATATAATAATATAATATAATAAGCAGTTCAGATAAAATTGCTGAATGATGAACTGAGTGATGATTTTAATAGAGAGTGGAAGGAAGGAAGAAAATCAACAGGGAAATATTGTAGTTCTCTTCTAAGTTTAAATTCATTTCTACTGTAAACAAATAATCTAATGTCTGATACAAACATGTTCCAAATTTTTATTATGGCTTTCTGTAGATAAGACTTGAAATTAACAGTGGATATGGTATTGAAAGTTCAGTCAATGTCAAAAAATCTGAATGGAAATAATTTTAGGCAAGTGATTCTTTTGGTATCTCTCAAATTATAATTCACCCATCTATTTCCAAGACTCATCTTTCATTAGAATGATTGGAAACTACATGCATTATCATAGCTAATAGATCTAGAGTATCATATCTCCAAAAATATGATCTACAGCACATAGGAATTTATAGATTATATTATTCTTATTTTGATATAAAAACTATTTATTTCTTTGTTAACAAGCTTCCAAGTTAATGGATGTATCTTGTAATTCTTTTGCAATGATATAAATTCAATGCATACAGTAGATATTTAATATATGCTTATTTAATGAATATAAATTATATCATTGTGAAATACAAACCAATTGCAAATAGATTCTCATGTTACAGTTAGAGAAGGGTTTCTTAAACATCTATGATTTTTTAAAAAGCTCTGCTCCCAATCAGTGTTTTACTTTATTTAAATCAGGCTTCCAATAAATTTGATTTTTCACTTCTTTACTCACAGTACTCTAACTAAATAGGGCAATGGCATGCTATTAAGCTGTGGAAATAGATCTAGAAAATTCAGTTGATATATTCATCCACAGCAATTATAAAGATACCCCCAACTTTTCCCTTGAGAAGAATCTAAGAAATTTCAAATCTTTTACCTCAGTAAATTTAAGTGCCTAATGTCCTCCATGTCTGATTTTGTACACTTACAGATAGGCTATTCAACTGAAGCAAATCCATAGCTATGCTAATTTCTCTGCATAAAAAAGCTATGAAACATATAAAACCCTTTCTCCTTCTCTTTTTTTGCAGATCAAAGCAAAGAAAACTTTTTTTTTAATTTTAAAACCTTGTATGTGAACAGGAATTATAGTCTCATTTTATACATTCCAGTCGAAATCACAATCTCGAGAAGAATATAATCAAATCTTCCGCCTTGCTTATGTTATCAATTATACTCTTGGTATTTTGAATATTTTTGTTGATAAGTTAGAAAATATTGTGAACTATATATCACCAGAAATAAAAGAATGGAATAATGGAACAAAACAAGAATCTTAGTAAGAATTGTCACAAACTATAGGTACCTTTTAAAAGTCTATAAGTGTGACTTTTTATTATAGACATCATATTAGTTATTAGTCTTTCCCCCATATTTTGCAAGGCTATACATACTTTAAAAGTGATTTACAAGTCTGTATTAGTTAATTTTCACTAAATTCCCAAAGTACAGATAGGTCCAATTGTTATTTGCTCTCTTTGATAAAACAGTGGCAATGAACCTTGAATTCTCTGCCCTTGAAGACTATGAGAATTTAATGAGATGAGAGTAGGAGATGGAAATTCATTGACTCTTTATATTAAAACTCCTCTTATTCCTGAACAGCTTAGTTTTTACATAGAGTGCTTATAAGGGTAAATTGATTGATTCATCTAATACACACAAATACACACTCACACATATAGAGAAGAAAGAGGCTTTAAAGCTCATAAAAAGTAAATGCCACATTTTATTCATTGAGGAACTGAGTGTTAAAAATGTGGTTGTTTGATTTGTACAAAATCATATGGGTAATAAAAAGTGGATATAGGATTTAAAGCTGGGAGTCTATGTCTAGATCTGTCTTCCTTTTCTACCATTATCTTTGCTGATATACTATCAGGTAACTTCCCAGTTCCCCTAGATTCCACTTCTAAAAATATAAATAGCAAAAAAAGAAGAGAGAAACTACTCAAGGAGTCCCTTGCAGCTATTCCATGACAGCTCTGAGGGGACAGATAGATAGATAGATGGACAGATAGATACATAGCATTATGATAAATCCTAAAAAGTAATCAGGGAATAATAATAATAATAACTGATATTTGTGCTATATCTTTAGAAACAACTTGGCACAGTGGAAGAACTGGATTTGAAGATTACAAGAAAAAAAAAAAAAAAAAAAAACAGGATTTGCATGCCAGACAGTCAGTTAGGTACAACATAAGGAACACATCATCAAAAAATTGATGGATTATGTCAAAAAAGTATACTTAGAATTCTAAGAATTTGATACATGAAACTTAAAAAAAAATAATGTTCTGTAAGAATTAATTAACACAATGAGTAAAAAGAATCATGGAAAAATGTCAATTGAAAAATTTAAAATGAAGTAAACAAATTACATGAAAGATATTCTATATAAAATTACTGCAGCAATGTTGATAGAAAGAATGACAAGGAAATTTAATTCTATATAATTATAATGTCCATGTTTGGTTCCAAAGGAGAAAATTGAAAATACTATCAGATCTGGTGAATGATTCACTTTTCCTAAACTATTCTCTCTCTGTTCCTTTGTCTCTGTTTATGTTACTATCCCTCTGTTTCTCTCTACCCCACCACATTATTCCTCCTCTCTTTCTCCCTCTTTTTTCTTTCTTTTTCCTTTCACCTTTTTTTCCTCTTCTTCTATTTCTTTTTTCTTTTCTTATTCTTTCTTATAGAGGAAGATAGCCTGTGTTTGAAAAAGAAAAGAGGGATATACAACCCCCCACTCCCATATATATGTTAATGAAGATGACATAACAAGATGGAAATAAAAATCAAAAGCTAAAGAAAATTTTAAAATCTATGGGCAAAGTTGCACTACATGAGAAGCATATGTGAAAGAGTGATTAGGTTACTTAAGATGCGTGACCCAGATCTTTTGACTCCCAGGCAAGTGATCTTGTCACAATATTTAATAAATCACATAATAAGAATTAATGCAAATATTATGTTTCAAAATTCTATTATTCAGTTATTATGAGTTTTTGAAAAAAAAGTTAAAATTGACAACTAGTAAAACAGATGGAATGACTAATTTGAAAGCAAAGAGCATACGGTACCTCTCCACTGTCCCTCATTACAAGAGACATCCCTCAATTTAGACCCAAGTGTAACTCCATCCCACACAGACCTGATGTTATCTGACATTTATTATGGTAAATTATTTACATTTAAATTGTACATTATGAAAATAAGGCTATATAATGTCTTATTTATGCCTCAGAAATTAATCATATCACTTTATGCCACCTACATCTCACTTTCCATGTGTTCACCATTATGCTTCTTCACCTCACATGTGTCTTGCCCTTTAGTTATTGGACTTACGAAAAGTTTCGAGTAATAGAGTAATAGGATAACTGTTTGGGGAAAAAAAAAAAAACCAAACTATATGAGATTGAATATAGAATTCTGTAAATCAAAACACTTTAACTCTTTTTATAAAGCTTGCTCAAGTATTTTTAAAGAGATGGGAGTTATTTTAAGCTGTAGAATTTTGACTGAAAATAATGTCTTTTAAAAGCCAAAATTGAAGTCCAAGTTCTGTATTTCAATAAATTGATAGGAATGAGATTTCACTGATTTAGGCATTTCCTTCAGACTGCAGGCTGTGATCTAATAATACCTGTCTAGGTATCTAACAATACTATAGGACGTTGGGACAAATTGTGTTAGCAGCATTATTCTGGGACTGCTGCCTTTGCATGGGTTCAAATGGATTATAAGAGTTATCTCTCAGTTTTCATACTATCCATGAAGTGCAGATGGAGCCAAACTAATTTTTTTCTAGTTGCACATTTTTCTGAGTATCCTTAATGCTGTTTCTTTTTCTCTGCAAAATTGTCCTCTTATAATATGTTTAAAAGAATTAGAGCAACAGATAGAGGGCTAGCTTTGGAATAAGGAAGACTTGGCTTCAAGTTTTACTTTGGAAATATTTATTCAATTTTAGTGTCTCAAAGAATATTATAAGATTCCTAATTTTAAACAGTGGCTTATTTGGCAGAATGATTTTCCATTCCTGGAAACCTTTCAGTGAAAAAAGTAGAGGAGGGAACCCATGCTGTATAGCCTGTTCATGTTCATTAAGTACTCCTTCATTGCCATGTTGTTGTTGGATAATTGACTTCATGACCCTATTTAGGATTTTCTTGGAAAAGAAAATGGACTAATTTGCCATTATTTTCTCTTGCTTATTTTGTAGATATGAGGAAACTGAGGCAAACATGGTTAAGTGATTTGCCCAGCATCCTAGGGTAAGTATCTGAGGCCAGATTTGAACACAGGAAGATGAGTCTTCCTGACAACAAGCTCAGTAATCTATCCAGTGTACTATCTAGATATCTCCTCTCCATTGCCTACTGAGTCCTATATTTAATGGGGGGAAACGGTATAAATTATTAAGGATAAAATTCTAGGAAAATCATTTCTAAATACAAAAACTGGTTATGTCTAGCTATGAGATAAAAAGTTAATCTTCCCTTTCCTAAAGCAAAACAAATAAATAAATATTTATTATAATATTCTCACCTCTTAGCTTAGGTACCTTGATGGCAGGATGTTTTATCCCCATTTGTGTCCCATAAAGTAGATAGCATATATGTTGGTTAGAGTTTTTCTAGTAAATATTGAAGAAATGAATGGAAATTAGAAATTATTTAACAGTTCGTATTGTTACACACAGAGACACACACACAGAAACAGAGACAGAGAGACAGACATAACTGTAAACTCTTCTTCTGATACATGGGGGAAAAAGATAGAAAAATCTCAGAAACAGGGGCGTCTGAAAAGAAAGGTCATGTTTTTTAGAAGACTAACCTAGTAATCCTTCTTTAATGATTGAGAACACTGTGAATCTAAAATCTAAACCAGCCTCTAAAGTTGATCAATGAAAAGTTCATGAGCTTCAGCCACACAAAACACATGGGAAATGAAATACGAACAATCCTATTTTAGGGTAGAAATAAAGAAGAAAACAACTGATCTTAATTCAGGCACTGCCTTAACAAATCAAGGTTTTGCTCTCCCAGGATTTAAGGAGAGAGGAAGATTAAAGATTGTCCTGTGTTTATTTTTGAACAACAGGAGAAAAAACAATGTGAGGAAGGAGGGAGAGAAAGGGAAGTAGACATGAAGGGAAAAAAAGAGGGAGTTTGTTGTTGAAGGCCAGGTCATGTTTTATCCACTACAGAACAATTTTAGTACTTGATACTTTTTACAGAAAATGAATTTTTATTTATCCTTTTTATTATATATGCTACCTGAAGCTTATTGGCTTCCTGAAAACTATTTTTAAGATGCTGGAAGTCCAAATAGCAATTATGAAACATCACATTTCAGTAGATAAACAGTATCATCAGCAAAACATAATGGAAAACCGAAAGATAGGCCTGTTCATGGTTAGCAATATAAGAAAAAGAAAGTACCATTTCATTTCAGACATTAGTCCAATTTGAAACTACATATATTTTTTGAGATTTGTTGCTGTTGTTTTTGGTGTTGTTTTCAAGTGGAAGTTGGGGATGAGGAGAAAAAATAAATATTTATTGATTAAAGCCTTTAAGATACATTATAAACCATAGCAATAAAAATAAAATAGCACTCCCTAGTCAGTAACTGAAGCTATCCCAGAAGGCAAGAATGAGCAAGACTAGGGAGCTAAGATGTCTTAAATGTCTTTAAAAATGTCTGTGAATTTGCAACAACAGGTTAACCTAGTCCCTCACAAATTACTATTATCAGCAGCACCATGACTGCACCCACCACTTCTGAACACACACACACACACACGCACACACACACACACACACACACACACACACACACACACACACTTTCATTTGACAACTACTAGGTGACTTAAGGAATAGGTTCTGTTTTTGTTTTTGTTTTTGTTTTTTTAATATGGAGTCAGAAAGAGTTTGATCCTTATCTCAGACACTACAATTTTTGTTTTTATTTACAAACTCATCTTCAGTTTTTCTCCAGTTTTTGTCAGATATTGAATTCTTGTCCCAAGAGTTTGTATCTTTACATTTATCAAACATTAAATCACTACAGTCATTTACTAGTTTGTATTATGTACCTAATCTATTCCACTGATCCATCCCCTTTTTCCTTACCCAATATCTGATTGCTTTGATGATTAGAGGTGATTTGATATTTGTGATCTGATACTTCTAGGCTGCATTCCTTTTTCTTCCCTATTAATTCCATTGATTTATTCTACCTTTTCTTCTTTCAGAGGGATTTTTTATGATTTTTTTTCCTAGATCTATAAAATATTTTTGCTTGATTGGAATTTCATTGAAGAAATTTAATTTTCTTTATGTTAACTAAGCCTATCTATGTACAATAAATATTTTTTTCTAATTGCTTAGATCTGACATCTCAGACCATTTACAGTTTTCCATTAGCATGCCAGCAGCATTTCTAGAAGTATGAAGGTTATGTTCAGGGATGATTAGTACTTTTGGCTTCAAAACTAAAAATCATGTGGGGTGTCTCCTTCTTTATCCATTGCTGTCAAGATGATAGAGTTCTCCTGCTGGTGATTCTTCACCTGAGAGATGACTATCTACTTGAGAACTAATGCGGCTTCAGAAGTAGTCAAGGAACAGTCAATATGGTGTCTATTACCTGAAAACTCCAGTAGAAATGCCAGGAACAGAATAGCAATTTGTTTACAACATTTGGAGATCTTCCTAAGGCCTTTGATACTGTCAGTTATGAGGGCTTATGGAAAATTATTTCAAAACTTGATTACCAAGAAAATTTTATCAGCATTGTATATCAATTTCACAATGGCATGGTTGCCCAAGTTCTGCATAATAAAAGATAATCTCATATTTTCCTAGTCACCAGTGGAGTGAAACAAAATTCCTTGTTCCATGCTTTTTAGAATGATATCTTAATCATGTGGTCAAATATCTTCAAGAAGGATAAACATGGGACTTCCGGCCAAGATGGCGGAGAGGAAATACACTTCTGTGTAATCTCCGTGTTTTTCTCTCACTATTCATTTCATTTCATGCCTCTGAATTAATGCTCGACTGAAAAAAAACCATACAATTACTTACCAAGAGAAACCATCCTTGAGACTCGTCAAGAAAGGTCTGTTTTTGCGCGAGGGCGGGGACGGTATTTGGAAGCAGTCTGCGGGCAGCAGCGGCAACCAGAGCACAGATAGCAGCTCAGAACCGGGTGGAGCGGAGTGGGGGCAGGGCGCGATCGCAGCCGTCTCTGCGGTGAGAGCTTTGCTATAGGAGCAAGTCAGCAGCCCAGCAGAGAAGCTAAAAACACCGGGGGTGAAGAATACAATCCCAAACAGCTGGAATTTCTCGGGACCTGGCCACCCCTCCCCCACAGTGTCTTAGCCCGCTCGGATCTCAGAGCGCTCGGATCTCAGTGCGCAGGCGCCATAGCACAGTAGGACCTGTGCCTCACGAATACCCTGCCCCTCCCCCAAAGAAAGCAGCCTCCATTCAAGAGGTTTTTTTTCCTTCTGTTTCTTTGATAGTTTGTCTTTGATAAATAGACAGAATGAGCAAGAAACTGAAAAAGAATTTAACCCTGGACAGCTTTTATACAGATAAAGAGCAGACTCCAAACCCTGAGGAGACTAAAAACAAACAGTCCCCAGGTGAATCCCCGAAGGAAGAGACCTTATGTCCCTCAGCACAGATGAATCTCATGGAGGAAATTAAAAAGGCTCTCACAAGGGAGCTAGAAGAAAAATGGGAAAAGGAGAGGGAGGCTCTGAAAAAGGAGAGGGAGGCTTGGCAAAAGAGCCTGGAGAAGTCAGTTAAAGAGAGAGTGGATAAAGAAACCAAATCCTTGAAAAATAGGATTAGTGAACTGGAAACAGAAAACAGCTCTCTAAAAAACAAAATTGGCGAAATGGAAAAAAATTCCACAGAACAAAAGAACTCAATTGGACAATTAGAGAAAGATCTTAAAAAAGTGAGTGAAGAAAATACCTCACTGAAAATCAGGGTCGAACAATTGGAATTGAATGACTCGAGGAGACAAGAAGAATCAGTCAAGCAAATCCAAAAAAATCAAACAATGGAAAAGGATGTGAAATACCTTCTGGGGAAGACAACAGACCTGGAAAACAGATCCAGGAGAGACAACCTGAGAATCATCGGACTTCCAGAAAAGTATGATGAAAAAAAAAGCCTGAACACTATCTTCCAGGAAATTATCAAAGAGAACTGCCCAGAAGTCATAGAAACAGAAGGTAAAATAGACATTGAAAGAATTCATCGATCCCCTACTGAAAGGGATCCTAAAATCAAAACACCAAGGAATATAGTGGCCAAATGCCAGAACCCTCAGGCAAAGGAAAAAATACTGCAAGCGGCTAGAAAAACCCAATTCAAGTATCAAGGAGCCACAATAAGGATCACCCAGGATCTGGCAGCATCCACATTAAAGGATCGAAGGGCCTGGAATATGATATTCCGAAAGGCTAAGGAACTTGGTATGCAACCAAAAATAACTTACCCAGCGAGATTGAGCATCTTTTTCCAGGGAAGAAGATGGACATTCAACGAAATAAGCGAATTTCATCTATTTCTGATGAAAAAGCCAGAACTTAACAAAAAATTTGATCTACAAGCACAGAACTCAAGAGAAATCTAAAAAGGTAAAGATTAATCTTGGGAACTATATTTCGGCTGTAAAGATGTATAAAGAATACATGTATACCTTGTTCTAGAAACTAGTTGTGGAAAGGACATTGTACTAGAAAAAAGGGAAAGTGGGGGTACTACATTTCATGAAGAGGCAAAGAAAACCTAGTAAATCTGAGAGAAAGAATGGAGAGGAATGAAAATAGTGAGTATTTTACTGCTTTCAGAATTGGCAGTAAGAGAAGAATTTTAGACATATTCAATCTATGGTGAAACTTCTCCTACCTCATTGAAAAGTGAGAAGGGAAAAGTGAAAAAGGAAGGAATAAGCTAAGTGGAAGGGAATACGGTAACTGGGAGGGAAAGGGGTAAGTTGGGGGGGGGAATTCTAAGGGGGGGGAGGGATACTGAAAAAGGGAGGGCTGTGAGAAGCAAGGGGAGCTCACAAGCTTAATACTGGGAAGGGGGGTAAGGGAGGGGGTAAGGGAGTAAGAAGGGAGAAAAGCATAAACCGGGGTTAACAAGATGGCAAGTAATACAGAATTGGTCATTTTAACCATAAATGTGAACGGGGTAAACTCCTCTATAAAGAGGAAGCGGTTAGCAGAATGGATTAAAAGCCAGAATCCTACAATATGTTGTATACAGGAAACACACCTGAAGCGGGGTGATACATGCAGGTTAAAGGTAAAAGGTTGGAGCAAAATCTACTATGCTTCAGGTGAAGCCAAAAAAGCAGGGGTAGCAATCCTGATCTCAGATCAAGCTAAAGCAAAAATTGATCTAATCAAAAGAGATAAGGAAGGGCACTATATCTTGCTAAAGGGTAGAATGAATAATGAAGAAGTATCTATATTAAATATATATGCACCAAGTAGTGTAGCATCTAAATTCCTAAAAGAGAAATTAAGAGAACTGCAAGAAGAAATAGACAGTAAAACTATAATAGTGGGAGATCTCAACCTTGCACTCTCAGAATTAGATAAATCAAACCACAAAATAAATAAGAAAGAAGTCAAAGAGATAAATAGAATACTAGAAAAATTAGATATGATAGATCTCTGGAGAAAATGTAATGGGGACAGAAAGGAGTACACCTTCTTTTCAGCAGTTCATGGAACTTATACAAAAATTGATCATATATTAGGACATAAAAACCTCAAACTCAAATGCAGTAAGGCAGAAATAGTGAATGCATCCTTTTCAGACCATGATGCAGTGAAAATTACATTCAATAAAAAGCCACAGGAAAGTAGACCAAAAAATAATTGGAAACTAAATAATCTCATACTAAAGAATGATTGGGTGAAACAGCAAATTATAGACATAATTAATAACTTCATCCAAGAAAATGATAATAATGAGACATCATACCAAAATGTATGGGATGCAGCCAAAGCGGTAATAAGGGGAAATCTCATATCTCTAGAGGCCTATTTGTATAAAATAGAGAAAGAGAAGGTCAATGAATTGGGCTTGCAACTAAAAATGCTAGAAAAGGAACAAATTAAAAACCCCCAATCAAACACTAAACTTGAAATTCAAAAAATAAAAGGAGAGATCAATAAAATTGAAAGTAAAAAAACTATTGAATTGATTAATAAAACTAAGAGTTGGTTCTATGAAAAAACCAACAAAATAGACAAACCCTTAGTAAATCTGATTAAAAAAAGGAAAGAGGAAAATCAAATTGTTAGTCTTAAAAATGAAAAGGGAGAACTCACCACTAACGAAGAGGAAATTAGAGCAATAATTAGGAGTTACTTTGCCCAACTTTACGCCAATAAATTCGACAACTTAAATGAAATAGAAGAATACCTCCAAAAATATAGCTTACCTAAACTAACAGAGGAAGAAGTAAATATCCTAAACACTCCTATCTCAGAAAAAGAAATAGAACAAACTATCAATCAACTCCCTAAGAAAAAAACCCCAGGACCAGATGGATTTACATCTGAATTCTATCAAACATTTAAAGATCAATTAACTCCAATGCTAAATAAACTATTTGAAGAAGTAGGGATTGAAGGAGTCCTACCAAACTCCTTTTATGATACAGATATGGTACTGATACCTAAACCAGGTAGGCTGAAAACAGAGAAAGAAAATTATAGACCAATCTCCCTAATGAATATTGATGCTAAAATCTTAAATAAAATATTAGCAAAAAGATTACAGAAAATCATCCCCAGGATAATACACTATGACCAAGTAGGATTTATACCAGGAATGCAGGGCTGGTTCAATATTAGGAAAACTATTAACATAATTGACTATATCAACAACCAACCAAACAAAAACCATATGATCATTTCAATAGATGCAGAAAAAGCATTTGATAAAATCCAACAGCCATTCCTAATAAAAACACTTGAGAGCATAGGAATAAAAGGACTTTTCCTTAAAATAGTTAGGAGCATATATTTTAAACCTTCAGTAAGCATCATATGCAATGGGGAAAAACTGGAACCTTTCCCGGTAAGATCTGGAGTGAAGCAAGGTTGCCCACTATCACCATTATTATTCAATATTGTATTAGAAACACTGGCCTCTGCAATAAGAGTCGAGAAAGAGATTAAAGGAATTAGAGTAGGCAATGAGGAAACCAAACTATCACTCTTTGCAGATGATATGATGGTATACCTAGAAAACCCCAGAGATTCTACTAAAAAGCTATTAGAAATAATTCATAATTTTAGCAAAGTAGCAGGATACAAAATAAATCCCCATAAATCCTCAGCATTCTTGTACACCACCAACAAAATCCAAGAGCAAGAGATACAAAGAGAAATTCCATTCAAAATAACTGTTGATAGCATAAAATATTTGGGAATCTACCTACCAAAGGAAAGTCAGGAATTATATGAGCAAAATTACAAAAAAGTTTTCACACAAATAAAGTCAGACTTAAATAATTGGAAAAATATTAAGTGCTCTTGGATAGGCCGAGCAAATATAATAAAGATGACAATACTCCCTAAACTAATCTATTTATTTAGTGCTATACCAATCAGACTTCCAAGAAAATATTTTAATGATTTAGAAAAAATAACAACAAAATTCATATGGAACAATAAAAAGTCGAGAATCTCAAGGGAATTAATGAAAAAAAAATCAAATGAAGGTGGTCTAGCTGTACCTGATCTAAAATTATATTATAAAGCAGCAGTCACCAAAACCATCTGGTATTGGCTTAGAAATAGATTAGTTGATCAGTGGAAAAGGTTAGGTTCACAAGACAGAATAGTCAACTATAGCAATCTAGTGTTTGACAAACCCAAAGATTCTAAATTTTGGGATAAGATTTCATTATTTGATAAAAACTGCTGGGATAACTGGAAATTAGTATGGCAGAAATTAGGCAAGGACCCACACTTAACACCACATACCAAGATAAGATCAAAATGGGTCCATGACCTAGGCATAAAGAACGAGATTATAAATAAATTAGAGGAACATAGGATAGTTTATCTCTCAGACTTGTGGAGGAGAAAGAAATTTGTGACCAAAGATGAACTAGAGACCATTACCAATCACAAAATAGAAAATTTTGATTATATCAAATTAAAAAGCCTTTGTACAAACAGAACGAATGCAAACAAGATTAGTAGGGAAGTAACTAACTGGGAAAACATCTTTACAATTAAAGGTTCTGATAAAGGCCTCATTTCCAAAATATATAGAGAACTGACTCAAATTTATAAAAAATCAAGCCATTCTCCAATTGATAAATGGTCAAAGGATATGAACAGACAATTTTCAGATGAAGAAATTGAAACTATTACCACTCACATGAAAGAGTGTTCCAAATCACTATTGATCAGAGAAATGCAAATTAAGACAACTCTGAGATATCACTACACTCCTGTCAGATTGGCTAAGATGACAGGAAAAAACAATGATGAATGTTGGAGGGGATGCGGGAAAACGGGGACATTGATGCATTGTTGGTGGAGTTGTGAACGAATCCAGCCATTCTGGAGAGCGATCTGGAATTATGCCCAAAAAGTTATCAAACTGTGCATACCCTTTGATCCAACAGTGTTTCTATTGGGCTTATACCCCAAAGAGATACTAAAAAAGGGAAGGGGACCTGTATGTGCCAAAATGTTTGTAGCAGCCCTGTTTGTAGTGGCTAGAAACTGGAAAATGAATGGATGCCCATCAATTGGAGAATGGCTGGGTAAATTGTGGTATATGAATGTTATGGAATATTATTGCTCTGTAAGGAATGACCAGCAGGATGAATACAGAGAGGCTTGGAGAGACCTACATGGACTGATGCTAAGTGAGATGAGCAGAACCAGGAGATCATTATACACTTCGACAACGATATTGTATGAGGATGTATTCTGATGGAAGTGGATTTCTCTGACAAAGAGACTTAACTGAGTTTTATTGGAGAAATGATGGACAGAAACAGCTACACCCAAAGAAGGAATACTGGGAAATGAATGTGAACTATTTGCATTTTTGATTTTCTTCCCGAGTTATTTTTACCTTCTGAATCCAATTCTCCCTGTGCAACAAGAGAACTGTTTGGTTCTGCAAATATGTATTGTATCTAGGATATACTGCAACATGTTTAACATATATAGGACTGCTTGCCATCCTGGGGGGGGGAGGAGGGAGGGAGGGGGAAAAAACGAAACATAAGTGATTGCAAGGGATAATGTCGTGTAGAAATTATCCTGGCATGGATTCTGTCAATGCGAAGTTATTATTAAATAAAATAAAATTTATTATAAAAAAAAAAAAAAAAAAAAAAAAAAAAGAAGGATAAACATGGCATCAAGATCAACTGCTGAATTATTAGTAAATTCTTCAACTTGAAAAGGTTACAAAACCAAAACTAACAAGAAAAGTGCATTTTTTGTTTGAAGATGTTTGTGCATTCAATACAGTCTCTGAAGCTAAGATGCAACAAAGTATGGATCAATTCTCTGCTGCTTGTGCTAATTTTGGTCTAACAATGAACAACAAGAAAACACAGGTACTCTATCAGCCAGCACCACATCATCCGTGTGTGGAACCATAGATTAAAGCAAACAGAGAAGTTTGGCTGCTTTCCAGGAATGTACACACTGATGATGAGATTCACACATTGGTTGCCTGAGCTACATCTCAGTGTTTGGGAAGCTTTGAAGGAAAGCGTGGAAGAAAAAGACATTAGAATGATTACCAGACTGAAGGTCTATAGAACCACTGTGCAGACCTCATAGTTTTAAGCCTGTAAAACCTGGACAATATAGCATTGTCATACCAGAAAACTGAATTGCTTCCATTTGAATTGTCTTAGGAGGGTATCAGAGAAGGATGTCTTTACTTGAACTAAATTGCTAAATAGTCAAAATCTACTGCAGAAATTACAATTCTGTTGGATTGGACATATTGTTTAAATGCTAAATGTACACTTGCCAAAATTGCTATTTTATGAAGAATATACACAGGACTAGCACTCAAATGGTTGTCAGAAAAAAGTAATACAAGGACACACTTACGTTCTCTCTAAAGAACTTTATAATTGATTGTGTGACATGGAAAACAATGGCATAGGACTCCCTAGCATGGTGTTCTATGAGCAAGGCAGAAACAAAGTAGCTCAAAATAAATGCAAAATGCCCAAAGTTTGAAAATACACCCTACATATTCGCATGGACTCTTTGTGCCCAACCTGCAGCAGATCATTCCAAACTCATATTGCCCTGAGCAGCCACAGTAATTTTTTTTAAATAACTTTTTATTGATAAAACCCATTCCAGGGTAATTTTTTACAGCATTACCCCTCGCATTTACTTCTGTTCCTATTTTTCTCCTCTCTCCCTCCTTCCCCTCCCCTAGATGGCAAGCAGTCCTTTACATGTTGAATAGTATATTCAGTATATCCTGGATACAATACACGTGTGCAGAACCGAACAGTTTTCTGTGGTGAGCTTTTTCTTCTCAAAACGCAGCCAGGTGATCAAAGTTCAGATCTTTTATTATCTCCAATATAGCCCGGTTAGCTTAGAGGCCTATCTCTCTGCTTGGTTCCAAGAGCTCTCTCCGAATGTCGCCAAATCCAAAGGTCTGGTCCTTCAGCCTCTGCCTCTGCTTTCTTCAGCCTCCAGCCAGCTCCATTCTTCATGTCATTCCAGTGAAATCTCGACTTGTAGCTTCTTCACTCTGAGGAACTTCTTTGACTGGCCCATTGAAGCTCTATTTATGCTCCTTCAAGAGAGAGGGATTATGGGTTTTCTCCCATAGTGCTCTCTGGCTCGAAGAGCTTCAAGGGAGGTGTGAACTCATTGAACTCCAATGAGTAAAGGTGTGAACACAAGCCTTGTATTAA
Organism: Antechinus flavipes; assembly: GCF_016432865.1. Taxonomy (NCBI): domain Eukaryota; kingdom Metazoa; phylum Chordata; class Mammalia; order Dasyuromorphia; family Dasyuridae; genus Antechinus; species Antechinus flavipes. Next base: position 110,605,418 of record NC_067400.1, on the reverse strand, counting down.
TTAGTTCTACTTAGTACCTTGTTTCAGGTTCTGCCCAAAACATCTTCTTGTAAGATTAGATCAACTCTAATTAGTTAGCAGTTAGTAAGGATTCCAACAGTTTTCTTGTTGCACAGGGAGAATTGGATTCAGAAGGTAGAAATAACCCGGGAAGAAAAACAAAAATGCAAGCAGTTTATATTCATTTCCCAGTGTTCCTTCTTTGGGTGTAGCTGCTTCTGTCCATCTTTGATCAATTGAAACTGAATTAGCTCTCTTTATCGAAGAGATCCACTTCCATCAGAACACATCCTCAAACAGTATCATTGTTGAGGTATATAATGATCTCCTGGTTCTGCTCATTTCACTTAGCATCATTTCATGTACATCTTGCCAGTCCTCTCTGTATTCATCCTACTGATCATTCCTTACAGAACAATAATATTCCATAACGTTCATATACCACAATTTACTCAACCATTCTCCAATTGATGGGATCAGCTACAGTTAGACACACAAAGTAACTTCACTTTAATATATTGATATCATTTTGGTCCTCGCTGAGAACAAAGAACAGCAATCGACCAAGTAGCATTTCCAGAATATCTGATAGCTCTTTTAGACTGATTTTCCTTAATGAGAAAAGAAAATTCAAGTTCTACAAGAAGCCAAACAGAAAGATTCTGTGATATCCAATGTAGATGATCCTGGATAAAAGTGTGTCCAAGTTCTGAGTTTGCCATTTCACACATGTTTTAAGATGCAGCTCACTTTCCATTTCCCAAGATTTTTTTTTTCTCTGTCTCTTTTTTTTCTTTTTGTCTCTCTGTTTCTATCTCTCTGTCTGTGTTTCTGTATCTGTCTCTCTGTCTCTTTCTGGCTGGGTTGTCTCTCTGAGAATCAATTGGGATTAATTGACTTAGAGTCACACAGCTAGTATGTATCAATTGTTTGGGGCAAAAATCTGACTCAGGTCCTCCTGATTCCAGAGTCAGTACATCCACTGTGCCATCTAACTACCTTCCCCAAGGCTCTTTAATAATTTGTCACAGATTCTTCTTCCTTTCTTTGGTGGTAGTGGTAGTGGTGTGTGATGAGATCTTTTTTTATCAACAGCAGTAAAAGAGAGAGTGGGGGGAGAGGAAGGGAAGGAGGGAGGAAAGGAGGGAAAGAAGGGATGAGGAGGGGAGGATGGAGGGAGGGAGGGAAGGAGAGAGAAAGAGAGAGAGACAGACAGACAGACAGACAGAGACAGGGAGAGAGACAGACAGGGAGAGAGAGAAAACAAGACAGAAACAGAGTCAGTTCTAAAATCCTTAACCTGTATAAATCTGTTCCATGACTCTCATATCTTAGTTATAACCTATTATACATTCTCCTTAGTCCATAGTAAATATTATTATACTGGTCTAGAACAAGAGTAATCCTAGAAGACATGAAGAGGAAATGCAGGAACTTTACTGATCACACTGCAATAAGGGGAAATATGTATGCTTCTGCTTTTCCAATTAGGACTCTGAATAAATATTTCTAATCAAAGCTTGTCATATAAAAACAGTTGGAATATACTTCTATTTGTATAGTGTCCTTGGAGCAGAGCCAACATTTATAATATTGTAATAGGGAAATTTTCTTAATTTTAAACAATAGCTTCCTAAAGGGATTTCCAGAACAAAAACAAAAAATACAGTAGGTACTTGTTCTACCTGTTTTGCTTACCACTACTTGAATCAGATTTGAACACAAAAATTGTTTTTAATATGATTCTATCTAAATCACTGTTGATTAGAGTAATGCAAATCAACAATTCTGAGGTACCTACCACCTCACATCTCTCAGACTGACTAAGATGACAGGAAAATAATATGATAAATATTGGAGCAATTGTGGGAAAACAGGAATATCAATGAATTGTTGGTGCAGTTGTGAAATGATCCATCCATTCTGAAGAGCAATCTGGAATTACACCCAAAGGACTAATAAAGCTATGTATACTCTTTGACCCAGAAGTGCTACTAATGGGTGGCTATATCAAGAAAATCATAAAAAAAGGGAAAAGACCCACATGTAGAAAAAAAAATGTTTATAGGAGCTCGTTTTATGATAGCAAAAAATTGAAAAATGACTAAATGTCCATCAATTGGGGAGTGCCGGAATAACTTGTGATATATGAAGAGAATGGAATATGATTGTTCTATTTTAAAAATGATGAACAATCTGATTTTAGAAAGGTCTAGAAAGATTTACATGAACTGATGCTAAACAAAACAAGCAGAATCAGGAATACATTGTACAAGTAACAACAAGAATGTGTAATGATAAAGTATGAAAGACTTATTTCTTCTAAGTGATTTAGTAGTCCAAGGCAATCTCAATAAACTTTGGATAGAATGCCATCTGCATCCAGAAAAAGAACTATGGAAATTGAATGTAAATCAACATATGCTATGTTCATTTCTTCTTTCTTTTTTTTTTCTCTCCCTTGGTTTTTCTCTTTTGCTGTGATTTTTCTCTCCCAACATAATTTATAAAGCAATGTGTATTTAAAAAATAAATAAAAATGTGAAGGGAAAAATAATATAACTCCAAAACTTCTAATTTGAATGTCTGCACAATGGCACAGTGTATACTAATGATCTCCACCCACAAAACCATCAGCCTTCTGTCTATCAACAACAAAAACAGCAGGAAGTTATAGTAAAAAGAAATGCCATTCAAAATAATTGAAGAATATAGAAAATAACCCACCAAAACACACACGCATATACAAACACACACACACACAGAGGGAGGTGGGGAGAGAGAGAGAAAGAGAAAAAGAGAGAGAGAGGACTTATATAAAAGCAAATATAAGATACCACCAAAATAAAATGACTAAAAGACTTGATGAGATTTGTTTTGAGCTAGAAAATGATAATAAACATGGCATACAATATAAATTGATTTATATATTTATGCTATAATAGGAATATTATTTGCCAGCATTTTCCTGATGCAATTTCTTTCCACTCATACATGGAGAGTATGAGATCCCTCATCTGTCTCTTTAGAATTAAGATGTTTAATAATTAATTTTTCCCAAGAAAAAGTCAAAACTTTTCTTAGGATCATATGTTCCTAGTTTTCTCAATAAAGCTTTTTGATGGCCTAAAAACAAAAATCATCCCAGCCGTAGGCAGTCAAGATCTCTTAGATTTGGTGGCTTTCTGAACATCATTGAATCACCATATTCTTCACCGTATTGCCTAATAACCAGATAGATAGATGGCATTGTAAAGCATGAGAGAACTAAGGAATATTCTTTTTTATGAGTTCAAATATCACTTTATATAGTTATTAGTTGTGTGACAATAGGGAATCCACTTAACCCTATTCACTCTGTTTGCCTCTGTTCACTTATCTGTAAAATGAACTGAAGAAAAAAATGGTAAATCATTCTAGTATCTTTCCCAAGAAAACACAAACGAGTCATGAAAAATGAATCACTGAAATGATTGAATATCAATAACAGATTTTCACAAGAAGACTCATGTGGCTTTATTCAGAGATGTTAAATACCATCAAAACTTGTTTCATATGCATGCTGTGCTAGGGTTAACTATATTTTATTTCATTAATTACCTTTTAAATGACTCAAGTGCCTCATTTTGTTCCAAAATTAAACCTCAACCTAGAGAGTGTTGGCTCTGAAATTATGAATCTGTGATAGAACTGTCTTCAATAAAAATCATCCCAATCTAATTCCCAAGGGTTATTTTGTAGCACTAGGCAAAATATTTTTTAAAATTCATATGGGGCATCAAAAGGCCAAGAATCTCAAGAGACATAATTTTAAAAGTAGAACAAAAAGACCTTGCTAAACTCATAATTTAAATATTTCTAAACCATTTGGTAGCAGTCAAAAATGGAAAAGTTGATCACAGAAATAAATTAAATAAGTAACGTCCAGAATAAATTAGGCATAATCAGAAAGTGGGTTCACTTCAATTGGGGAATGATTGCGCAAATTATGGCACAAGAAATTCATGGGATATTACTGTACTGTAAGAAATAGCAAAAAAATTATTAACTCAGTTATGCTTGGGAATATTTATATGAAACAAGCAAAGAGAATGGTTTACAAATTGTATGCAACAGTGCAAAAGAAAGCAACTTTGAATGCTTTATGAATTTTGATGAATATAATGTCAAATAATGATTTCAGAAGACTGGTGATAAAGCCTGTCTCTCATCTTATGGCAAAAAAGGGGAAATATTAGAGAAGCAAAATGAGGAACATTTTCAAACTTGGGAAATGTGTAGGTTTGATTACTATATTTATATGAATTGGGTTGGGAAAGGTAGAAGTTATGGGGAAAATTTTGTCAGTAATAAAGCTGATCTAAAAAGTAAGATCATCAATTGAATATTTTAAAAATATACAGAAGAGATCAGAGAGACATTCAAAAGTGGGAAGAAATAGTTTTTTTAAAATATTACATTAAATTTAATGTTACTGAAAATTATATAATTTGGCAGTTTCTTATAAAATATTGAATGTTTCACTGAATTATTTTTTATGCTTTTGTAAATTATTTGTTATGAGAGTTAACTATAGGGAAAAAGAAAATAATATATTTTGAAGTAAAAACCATGGACAAATAAAAGCAGCACAAATTTAAAAATAAATAAGTGAAGGTGAAGGGAAAAAAAAAAAAAAACAACTCTTGAAATGAACTATTCCTAAAACTAATCTTTTTTACTTTTCTCCTAATGTACTAGTCCTTGGCCATTTTTAATTAGTTAGCCCAGTAAATGTAGAAATTTCTTCCTTTCAGTTATAAAGAAATTTGGAAATTAACAACTTGTGGGATGGGAAACAACAAAAAAGTAATCAGGAAATCTTGCCCTAATATGGTGCTTCTGCTGTCAGACCAGTGTCAAAAGAACTATTCTTCAATCAGCTTCTGAGAAGGAAGTGAGAGAGGGAATCTATAAGAGTTTTGTCTCCAGTTGCTAATGAAAACACTTGTCAATCAGCTCCAGCTAGAAGTCTATGATGTACTTAATATGGTCAACATAGATAGAATTTATTGCTTTGGTGATTTTTGAAAGAATCTCAGATCTGACCAATGAACTTATTGGCCCTGCTTTTTTATTTAAAAAAAAATGGAAGACACATATATATGTATATTTTATATGTTTACATGTATAGATTTTACAATTGACCATGAACCTAATAAACAAGAAGTGAATTATACTTTGAAAATAGGTGATAAACTGACCAACTGCCACTTGAACCCAGGAAAGGTAGGATTGTGATTTGAAAATAAGTTAATCACTTTTATTCTAACTCTCAATATCAGAAATGCAGATGCAGCCAAAGTATACCTAGAAACCATTTCATTTCTTAGCTCAATCCACTTTTTGCTCGCATGCATATGACACTATGATTATATAGTATCTAATAATTGAAAAGAGCAAAAAAAAATCAAGATAAATATCAAGAGGGAACAGAAAATGATTCCTTATTAGTAGTACTTGAAGTACAGATTTTTAAAAAATCATTTTGGCTTTATTTATTATTAATTTATAAGTATATTCTTCCCCTGTCCATAAAGTTATCTCTCATAACAAATATTTTAAAATATATACAATATTTCACCAAATCTAATTAGTATATCTAGCATTTTATATCTAATCAATATTCTAGCAACCAGCAACACATGTGATATTTCACACTCATAGTCCTACATCTCTGCAATGAAGGCAAAGGTGTGGATTTTTTCAGTTTTTTTTTTTCCTAGACCAGGTGTGATTATTATAATGACATGAAATTTTGATTCCTTTATGCTACTGTGATTTTGCTTTAATCATGAAGTACAGTGGCTTCTTGAATGTGAACATACAATGCTTAGAGGTTCTGTGTCAGTACTCCCCATGTTTTACAATTGCTGCTAAAGTTATTTAGATAAATTTTGATAATGTCATTGTACCATATTTTTTGACTGTCTTGTGAGCACTTGCCTTGTGTGACTTTTCATAAACATCTTTTGGGTAAGTATATATTTGATATTTGGGCTATTCAGGTCAGTCCATTAGAGGTTGCTTTCTGCAATAAAGTTGAGTACTTAGCAATTCAGTTTGAGGGACAATTGCAACTTTCTTGTATTTTAACTTGCCTGGTAATCTTTAGGATCTTCCTAAGACTATTCACATGGAAATAATTCTGTTTTATGTTATGGTGGTGATAGAGTTTTTGGTTTTACAAACATAACACAGTGAAGGCAGAACATAGTTTTGTAGACCAGTTTTGTAGACCTTCAGTTTGGTAGGTAGCCTAATATTCTTCTTTCCCACATTTTCTTTCAGAAGCTCCCAAATGCTTAGCTAGTTCTATTTGCACATCTCTGAAAAAGATGTTGTAAAATTAAGTGAATGATAGAAAGAACAAAGAAAGGAAAGAAGGATTGAGGGAAGAAAGAATGAATGAGGTAAGGAAGGAGAAAAGGAAAGAAGGAAGGTAGGAAGAAAGGAAGGAAAGAAGAAGGAAGGAAGGAGGAGAGGAAGGAAAGAAGGAAGGAAGGAAAAAAGGAATGAAGGAAGGAAAGAAGGAAGAAAGGAAGGAAAGAAGGGAGGAAAGAGGGTAGGAAGGGAGGAAAAAAGGAAGGGAGGGAAGAAAAAAAGGAAGGAAGATAAAGAGGGAGGGAAGCAATGAAGGAAGGAACAAGCAAATGAAAGAAAAAAGGAAAAAAAAAAGGAAAGAATGAAGGATTTAAAATTTCTCTATTTACTATGACCAATATTTTCTTATATGGATGATGTAGTGCTAGCAGGTGGAAAACATTTGTTTTCTAAATGTGAATAGCTATTCCATAATTATCACATCAGAGCATCAATCCATGCTCATTTTCATTTAGTATATGTATCTACAAACAAAAGGTCATGGGGAGACAGAGCCAAGATGGTAGAGTAAAAGCTGGAATTTGTCCAAACTCTGCTCCAAACCACTCAAATGACTCTAAACAAACTTTAGAGCATCAGAATATCCCAAAATACAAAGTAGAACATTTTCAACTGAAGGCAACTTAGAAGGTCAGCAGAAAATGTTTGTGACACTGTGATGGGAGTCCAGTGTGTAGTCCAGTGCTCGCTGTACCAGCATAGCCCTGGATCTATCCCAAGCCATGGACCAAGGATCTCACCCCAACCTGTCCTTTGAATCAGCAGCAGTCTGGTGGCTTCCACACTTCTCAGCTCAGAGACACCAAAGAGAACTCCGAAGGTCAATAGAAAAGGTCTGTGGAATCAGGGAGGGACCCTAGTCCATAATCCCAGTGCAGGCTCACCCCAGCCCCAGCCCCAGTCTTCACCCAACCCCACCATCAGTGAGGTGGGACCTCTGAATCAGCAGTAGTGCTGGAGGCTTCTAGACTTCTGAACTCAGAAACACTAGGGAGGAAAACTACTCATGGTATTTACTTCACAAGAGATTTTATAAGGTTCAATTAAAAATGTATATAAAATGCTTTGATAATCTTATAATGTTACTTAAATACCAAATTATTAATGTCATTGTTAAAATTACTTGGCCATTTTTGGAATCTGTCAGCATTATCATCTTGAGAATGATCCATGCATTATGTAATAGATCAGGATATAGGGTCTATGGCAATGGGGAGGGAGTCCAGTGTGCAGTCCCAGTGTTGGCTGTGAATTGAAAATGATGTAAAAGGAAATTTGAAAAAAATGAGAAGAATTACTTAAAAATTTAAATTGGCCACTTGGGAAAGGAGGTACAAAATCTCACTGAGAAAAATAGTCCTTTAAAAATTAGAATTGAGCAAATGGGAGTTAAATATTTTGTGAGAAATCAAGATACCATAAAGCAAAACCAAAAAAAAAAAAAAAAAAAAAAAAGAAAAGAAAATAGAAAAAATGTTAAATATCTCATTGGAAAAAACAACTGACCAGCAAAATAGATTCATGAGAGAAAATCTAAAAAATATTGTTCTATGATCAGAAAAGATCTGGACATCATCTTTCAAAAATTATCATGGAAAATTGTTCTGATATTCTAGAACCAGAAGGTAAAATAGAAATTAAAAGACTCTGCTGATCACCTCCAAAAAGATCAGGAAATAAAATCTTCCATGAACATTATATCCAAAATCCAGAATTCCCAGGTCAGGAAGAGAATATTTCAAGCATCAAGGGAAAAAAAAATCAAATATAGTGCAGCCACAGACAGGATAATACAAGATTTTGTAACTTCTACATTAAAAGATTGGAGGGCTTGGAATATGATATTTTGGAGATTACAACCAAAAATCACTTACCCTGCATAACTGAGTATAATCTTTCAGAATAAAAGGTAGTCATTCAATGAAAACAGGGATTTTCTGACATTTGTGATGAAAAGACCAGAGCTGAATTGAAAACATGATATTCAAATACAGGACTCTGGAGAAGCATAAAGAGGTAATCTGGAAAGTGATATCATAAAGTAGTTAATAAGATTTATCTATTTATAGTCCTATATGGAAGGATGATACTCGTTAACTCATTAGAACTTTCTCATTATTTTGTCAGTTAAAAGGGTTATATAGACAGAGGGCACAGATGAAAGTTGAATATGAAGGGATAATATCTTTTTTAATGATAAAATTAAGAGGTGAGAGAGGAATGTATTAGGAGTAAGGAAAAGGGAGAAGTGGGATGGTGTGAATTATCTGCTGTAAAAAGAAGGTGAGAAAAAACTTTTACATTTAAAAGGAAAAAGGGAAAGATGAAGCTTAATCTCATTATAAGTGATTGAAAGAGGAAATAACATATGTACTCAATAGGGGTATAGAACTTTATCTTACTCTGTAGGAAAATAGGAGGGGAATGGGATTTGAGAAAGGGGAATGATAAAGGAGTGGGCATAATGGGGAAGGAGATGGCCTATACCAAAACACTTTTGAGGAGGGACTGGGAAAAAGGAAAGAAAGAATAAACAAAAGGAAATACAGTTAACAATAATAATGGTAAAAATAATTTTCAAGCAAGTTTCTCTGATCAGTACTTGTTTCTCCAAAGGAGGGAACTGAGTCAAATTTATAAAATATAAGAACTATGTGGCAGTTGATAAATGATCAAAACAGTTATAAGTTCATGTATGACCTTTGACCTAACAACACTACTATTTGGCATGAATACCAAAAGAGATTTGAAAAAAAGGTAAAATATTTATAGCAACTCTCTCCTCTCAGGGCAAAAAAAAAAAAAAAGGAAATTGAGGAAATACCCATCAGTTGCAGAATGGCTCAATAAATTGTGGTGTGTTTATGTTGGAATATTATTATTCTTTGGATGATGATAAGCAGGATGATCTCAAGAAAAAAAAACAAAACAAAACTGATAGCCCTCCAAAGTGAAATGTGCTGTGTACAAAGCAATAGCAATGATCTGGGATGGCCAACTATGGATGACTTTGCTGTTTTCAGTACAATCATTCATGACTAGGCTGAAGGCCTTATGATGAAGAGTCCTGTTCATATTCAGAGAAGGAACTGATTGTGTCTGGATGTAGATTGCAGTGTTCTCTCTTTCTTTCTCTATCTCCCTCTTTTTTTAAACAAATTTTCTTAACAGTTTTTATTTTCATTAAATTGAGAGATCAGAATAAGTTTGTACTAAATACTATACAAGGTTCTGTTTCACTATTATCTTGTTTATACTGACTTCAATGCATATTCCTCTTCCTTCTTTCCTTCCTTCTATCCTTCTCTCCATCTTTCTATTTATCTACATAATTCATGTGGACACACTCAAAATATTCTCAAAAACATCCAGACATAATCACCCAACTCATTTATGTATGTATGTCTGTATGTGTGTGTATATATATATATATATGTGTGGTTGTGTGTGTGTGTGAGAGACCTGAATATATATATATATATATATATATATATATATATATATATACATACATACATACATATGTATATATAAATATACACATATATGTATATATATATGTTATGCACACAAATATATATGATATAAATGAAACTAAAGACTATGAAGAAGATAATTGTATTGGGCAAGAAAAAAGGATTCTAATGAGTCTGCCTCTAATATCCTATCTGTAAGACCTTGGACAGGTGACCTAAGATCCCTGCTTCTCAGCTTTCTCATTTGGAAAATGAAAGGACAAGATTGTCTCTCAGATCTTTTTCAGCTTATATCTATGAACCAAAGTTAAAGAAAAAAAACTGTAATTGAACAACTGAAAAAGTCAATTGGTGGGGAAGAAAAAAATACTTTTTAAAAAGTCATCTTGATGCTTCAGAAAATTACTAAATTTAAAGTTTTAATTTTATTTCCTTGGTCCTTGTTCCAACTGGTCCTTGTTGCTAGTGCTCTATTTTCTTGTGTGCCCATTTCCTTTTCTTCCTTTCACTTTATCACTCATTAGAGCCTGGATTTCTTTAATTTTTTTGTCTTGTTTTAAATGTGCTTTTGTCCACTGTACATTTCTCTTTTCTGTTTTTCATAATGGTCTTTGAGCCTGTTATCTAAGAATACAACATTTGCTCATTACTTTTTTTTAAATCTTATTATAAAGCTACTACTACTCTTTCTTATTCAAGTGCAATTTGAATAGAAAAAAAAAGTAAAAGCATCTTGCTTCTCACATTACTTATTATTTCTCTTTCAGTACTTGCCTTTTCCTCTTTGATCTGCCTATCATTTTTGTCTCCTCTAATCCTTTTACACTTCCTCAGCATGTAACCTAGCCCTCTAATTACTTGACCTCCTTCTACTACTTACATTTTATCTATCATACTCTGATTTCTTTTTTGCTCACAGCCTTCCCTATCTGTATCAGTAGACATTTACCCTCCAAACATTAGCTAAGTAAGGTGTCTAGATTTTTTCTTAGACTAAATCTTGTATTTAGTTTAATATAGGTTTAGATTTTTCCCCCAATATTTATTCTCTCTGAATTTTTGGATCTCTTTGTGTCCTTCGTCTCATAAAGAATTATGAGCAATTTTGGTAATGAATACATACTAAACAAATTTTCCTTAAAAAGTAGTGAAAATACTTCCAATTAAGAACTTAATAATATGACATTACAGATATAAAAAAGAAAAAGTCCACATTAATAGAGTATTTGAAATATTATATGGCACACTACATTTTTGGAAGATTAAATAGAAAGAATCTTCAATTGTGTTTTGGTCATCCCAACTTCTGAGACCATATTCTCCCCAAATATCCTAAGGTCTATAGGAGTGTATGAAAGGGATACATGATAAGGCATATTTTCCAAAACTATAATATTATGACTATACAAAAGTATCAAAAAAGATTCAAAGGAAAAAATAAGATAGAAAAGTATTCCAATATCTATTGATTCATTCATTCATTTCTTCACTCTATCAGCAAAAATTTATTATTATTAAATGGTTACTAGATGCAAAAGTGAATATGAGGAAAAACTAGAAAAAATGAAATATAGACTCTGCCCTCAAGAATATTATAAAATTTAGTCATGTAAAAAACCTCTAGATGTACATAAATAAGTATAATTCAAAATAGAGCACTATAAGTGTTTAAGAGAAGTAAAAACACAAAGCTATAAAAGTTCATATGAATGAGTAGTTTCTTACTGAAAGGGGGAAAGGTGAGAAGCAATTATGACTTCCAGTAATATTTTTACATTTGAACATGGATGTGAAGGATATATAAGTAGAAAAAAATAAACAATATCACACCAGATGACAAACTATGGAAATTTTCAGAGGGCATAAAGCAATTTAATATGGATGACACAGAGTTTGCAAGGGGACATTAGTGGGAAATGAGATTTGAATGCCATATTGGGAAAGTCTCATGAATTTTTTTAAGGTATACATAAGGATTTTAAGATATTTTTAGTAGGCAATATGAATACATTGAATTTTCTTGAACAGGAATGAAATCAGTCACACATTAAAACAGATCATATTATCATTCGCAAATGGTATATTGGATTGATTAGGCACTGGAGATGGCATGACTGGTTTGAAAACAATTTTTAGGCCAGTTAAGTGCTAATCATTCAGGTCTACTATGTATCTGTAAGTGGCTTTGGAGATAAAAAAAAAATGAAATGATGAGAAGTAAGGCTATGATTCCTTTAACAGTGCTAATATACACAAAACACGGGAACTGACTGGATAGGATTGGTTAAAGACAAGGTGGTTACTATTTTGGATTGTTAGAAGAGTATTGATTTCATTAATTCAAATCTAGCAACTTAAGGGAAGGAACACATTCAAAAAAAAAAAAAAAACAGATAATATGTTATTAGACATGTGGAGCTCAAGGTACTGAGACATCCAGTAAATGAAAAATGGAAGATAGGTAACATGTAGAGGAGAGAAGTAGTAAATGAGTAATTTCAAAGTGATTTAACAGCAATTGTAGCATAACTGAACAATAAAAACACATAAAAATGTTGTCAGACTTAAATAAAACCAACTTCTATTTTTCAGACATAATTCTATGGATTTAAAATGCATTTAACCTGCCCATATGGGTGTGTTTGTATCTATGTTTATCCATGCATGCATGTGTGTATATATGCATAGATATGTCCACATATGCGTTCTGATCAATATGGATTTATGTGTTTATGTAAGTATATTCATATAAAAGACCAAATGAGAGATTGTGAAAGCATTTGTTAAGTGAAAATCTGTATGTACTTTTCACTCTGCTAAGGGCTAAGGATGCAAATAGGGAAATAGTCAATCCCTCCTTCAAGGACATAGATAAATATACAGAAATATCAATATGTATGTATGTGGCTATGTGTACACACACACGTATGTATGTGTATACATATATGCATACATGTATGTATGTGTGTTTATGTATATGCATATATAAATGAATGTGCAAATTTATACATATATAAGGGAAAACTATATTGGGCATATGTATAATATGCATATATATGTATATGTAGAGTTTTTTTGTCCTTTGTTTCAAAAAGGACCAATGACATCATGGAGTGATGAATTAAATCACAAATTTAAGTGAGGCAGAGATGGCTAAAATCATTAGTCTCACTCTTTCTTCCAAAATCATTGGAATCCAGTGGCAAACCAAAAATCAGAATGCCTGGAAATGATCCAGAATACTAGAGATGACCTACATGAGTTCAGTGCTCTACACTGTGAGCACTCTACAGCCCCTCCTTCAGCTGCCTGTGTGGATTTTGTAATGAATTTTTCTCATCCCCATATTCTACCAGCAGAAGTCTTCAAATGCTTAGGGCAGGATTCAAAAGCTTAACAACAGGTGAGAGGCCTCTCAGTTACCCCTGAATACAGTTTAGTCCATCTGCTGAGAAGGTTTTATGGTCACTGGTAATACTACCACTTTTTGGGGCCACAGCCAAGAATTGGTTAAAAGATGGACAAAACAAGGTAGATAAGTAGCCCTGAAAAAGTCTTGATTTGGTACTAGAGGGCCTAATCCTTCCTAAATACCCAGGTTATGTCCCTTTGTGACAATGGAAGACAAATTCAGATAGTACCAATCTTTTCCAAAAACACCACAAATGAGGGCACCGATGATCACTTTAGGAGCAGCTAGGTGATGCAGTAGATAAAATGCAAAATTTGGAATCATAAAGGCTCCCTTCCAGCATTCTTTATAGGGTTATATAAATTTCTATATCCAACTGAATGTTATTATTCCCTCTTAGACCCAAAAGTGATGAAATCAAGCTTTCGATAATGCTCATCCTTTCCCTTCTTTCCTTTAGTTGTAATAGATTTTTTATGCCTTTTCATATTATCTACTCTGTCACATTATACCTCCCCTTTCCTCTTCTTCCAGTACAGACTGTTTTGTACCCCCTTAATGTCTTTTTCTTTGCTATCATCTCAGCTGAGTTCATTCAAAATCACACCCTCTGTCCATGTGATGCCCTACTCTGTCTGCCCCAGTAATAGATACAGTTCTCAAGAGTTACAGATATCATTTTCCCATCTAGAAATGTAAACAGTTTAATCTTTAAATTCTAAATTTTCCCTGTATTTGCCTTTCTATGCTTCCCTTGGGTCTTCTGTTTGTAGATTAAATTTTCTGTGTATTTCTGTTTTTTTCAATAGAAATGATTCAAAATTCCTTACTTCATTGAAGATCAATCACCTCCCTTGAAAGATGATTCTAAGTCTTGCTGGATAGTTAATTCTTAATTGTAACTCCAGATCTTTTGCCTTCTACAAGATGGTATTTTTTGTCCTCTTATCCTTTATCGTAGAACTTGCCTTCTCCTAGGTAATCCTCACTGTTGTTCTGTGACATTTTAATTGTGTTTACCTCACAGTATCCATTAGTTTTAAAAAACATTTTTCTTTTTTCTCTATTTTCTTTATATTATGATCTTTTCTATCTAAATACTATATTCATTTTAACATTTGTGAATTACATATGAGATTTTTGAACATAATCCTAATTTCTACAGACTGTTTTTTTCCAATCAATGTTTTTCAAATAATGAAAGCTTAGTGCTTGCTCTCTTTAATTGTATTCAACACTCTGTTATTATGTTCAATTACTTCTTAGCCTTGGATTCCTGATATATTCTCTTATCATCATTTTTAATTTGTTAATATTAAGTCATCCTATGATTATTGATGTTTACATAGGAATGAGGATGCATAGTTTGTGATATAATATTACAAATCTTTCCTCCTCCTTTCCATATTTTTTAATAAATAATTTTCTTTGAGAATATCTTGAAATTATTTCCTCTATATCAGGGATCAGGAAATTATGGTCACTGGCCCAAATCAGATCTTTCTTTCTTTTTTCTTTTTTTAAATTATCTTTTTGCTAAAAATGATCTTTTTTCATTTTAAATAAAGTTTTTATGAAGCCATTCTTAGCTATTGGACTGGTTGTACAGAAAAAAAAAGGATACTTTTTTTGCCATGAGATGTAGTTTACCCATATCTTCTCCATGTAAATTTGCCATTTGTTGGTACCATAAAGTAATCATTTAATAGCTTAATTGTACATCTTTGAAGCTATTAACATATCTAGGCAGTATAGCCATTTTTATCATTATGATGTTATCAAATCATGATATAAACTTTTTCTGCAATTATTTATTTTAAAAAATCTGTAATTGTATCATAATTTTATTCACAATACACAATACAAATACATATTACTGTGTGCCTCTTGGTTAAGTTTTGTGCTCATTTTGGATAGAATTTATTCTATTTTTTTGTTTTTTTGGTAATAAGAAGAATTTTAAAATATATGTATATTTCTAGCTTCAAATAGTTGATGTTTTTGGTTTTTATCTGAAGAATAATATAAAAAACTGGAAATTAATGTTTCTATGGTATGTTTGTTAGGAGGAGATAAATTTACATAAAACTATGGATTGTTGTTATAAATAGCTTGATTTCTAAAAGAAGAAATAATAGATACCCCCCAAAAAAAATTCCAAATTTCTTGCTTTCCTGAGTTTTTCTGGCTTTTCTCTTTAATTTGTTCATTCTTTAACATGCCTTAATGACCTCTTCTTTGCATTTTCTCTTTTTTTTGCCACCTTATGTCTATCCACTTTTTTTCTATATAAAATCTATAATTTTTTGATTCACCTTTTTCATATTGGCACTTTACCAGAATGGCAAGTCTGATCACATGATTTGTAAAAGAAGGCATTTATATTTATGCACCATATCCTGACCTTATTTGTTGCCCTTGCTGTCTATGGCCTTGTTCTATGACACATACAAGTATATATGTCCCATATAAAACCCCCAATTAGGGCTTCCAAGTGTAAGTTTAAAAAATAAAATCATCATAATCACTTGATATGCATGAATAATATAAAGCTTTATTGCACCATTGAAAGATATATTAAATGGCTTCTTTATTTTGTAAATATGTGCAAAATGGCATAAAAACATCATTTGACATTGATAAGTATAAAAGTATGAATGTACCATAAATAAAGTAGAGATTTTGAACTTTAAGTGAAGAAATTAATAAGAACTAGGTATTTAAATATAAGCTAAATATAAGGGTTCATGGTAGCAATATAAGACTAAATCAATGCTATCTTAATTTATAGAAGGAGGATATTTTTAAGGATCCTGAACTTCCAATCAATACAGCTTTTGCAAAATACTAATAGAAACTTTACAACATTACAATAGGTTGCAAAAATAATCATGTACCCATACAAAATATACAAAATTGTGCAACAGAAGATCATTATGCATACAGAATTCAAATTATAATTTGAACAACAACAACAACAAAAACTCTAATAGAACTGAAGAATTAGTACAGATGAAATTGTTGCTCATAATTTCTGTATAATATAACACAGATAAATTTTTAAGTGTTTTTAATAGATGCTTTAAAAAAGTGTTAAAAAAAAAAGAAAAAAGAAAAAAATCAAGAACTCTTTATCTCCAAACTACATTAAAGAACTTTCAAGCTTTCAAAATGTAGAGGAGTTGGGGAAGAAGGAGGAAGGACATTGAGAAAGGAGAAAAAAAAGACATATAGAAATAGGATGAAGAAAAAAATCACTCACTTCATGGTATCCAGTGGGATTTTCTTGAAGATGTTATCTGTAGGCCAATGGAAAATGAGCTTACATTCTAAAACATTACAGTTACAAAAAAAGAGTTCATTCATCTGCAAAGTACCTTGTAAAACACTAAATAGAAAAGTAGGATAGCTTTTTTTCTTTGTATTGTTCTGTAAAATATATTGGGGAAAAAAAGAAAATATATCTATTTGAAAAGTAAATCCTATCCATAAAATATCCTCATATTTATACTTCATAAAGTGTGATAGTTCAAGAAATCTGAATTTGTCAAAAATAATTCTGAAATAATTTTGAAAGATATACTCCAAAATACTTTGGGATTTTGTTTAGTAGCAAAGCAGAGATGAAAAAATAATTTTTAGTGCTGCACAAGAGAATTGTTTAAATATGTTTATACATATTGGATGTAACATATATTTTAACATGTATAACATACATTGAATTGCTTTCCATCTAGAGGAGAGGTGGGGAAAGGAGGGGGAAATCTGAAACACAAGGTTATGCAAGGGTCAATGTTGAAAAATTGTCCATGCATATGTTTTGAAAATAAAAAATAAAAAAGCTTTAAAAATTAAAAAAAATGCTGCATTGTTTTCATGAAAGACTTGAACATTTATATTATGCTATCCCCCCCCCCCATGCTCTTATCAATCCCCAATAATTAAATAGAATGGATTGATTTTAGTTAAGAAAATCCTGCTACTAGAAAAGGAAAATGTCTTAAAAAAAAAAAAATCTCTACAATATACTTACTGAGATAAAGTCACAAGGTGTCAATGGTTTGGAGAAAAAAAAAATTCCCTTTTCTTTTGGATAATTTTACATTAAGAAATTTTATTAAAAACTCATGCTGTTTGAAATTATAGCTCATAAGAAAAAAAGTCTTTTGATTTTCTCTAGTAGTTGAGTATTTAAATAAGAAAATCCTTCTGTATCTTATATCTATGGTGTTATGGCTTCCTGTGAATTACTGAATAACATTCTGACTTGTTTCATTAAGCTATTTTTCTCACATATCTGCTTTTCAAACAACCAAGGAGATGCAATATGCACTTTTAGAAAGCACAGTGCATTCAAAAGAACAAATATGACTCCAAAGTAAAACTTTTAGTACGAAGATATGTAAGGCAGCTAAAGCCAGAAAAAATCAGACAGACAGACAAAAAAAAAAAAAAAAAGAAAGAAAGAAAAAAAGAAAAAAGAAAACGAAGAAAAATAATATAGGCAAATAGATGATTAGTCACAGATACTAAATGACATACTTAAAATTCCTGCCTTTTAATATGTATTTACTATAGGATCTTAGACAAGTTATTTAATTTCTAAATAATACAAATAGTTTTCTAAGATTATGAAGAAATGAGCTCCTAATATGTGACTAAGGAAAGTTTCAACTTGGAAATTCTCCATGCCAATGAAATAACCATTCTATATTCTTTCTATATATACACATATTTTTATCTATTCATCTACCTACCTACTTATCTATCAATCTATCAGTCTATATCTATATTTGTCTATCTATTTGTCTGATTTTCTATAGCATGAACTAGAATTACCAATGAGGGAATTTCAGGTAATGCCTTTAAATAAGAGAAGACTTTGGAATAAGGGTAATATGAAGGTGTAAAAGATTATTAGTTGTGTTTTCAAATATGTTGAGTTTAGAATACTTATGGAACATTTGCTTAGAAATCTTCAATACATGGTTTTAGATACAAAAGTAGAGTTTAAAGTTGTCTCAAATTAGCTAGATTGGTGACCCATAAAACTTTTTTTTTTGAATAAAGCTTTTTATTTTCAAAACACATGGATAAGTCTTCAGCACTTAGCCTCAAAAAGCCTTGTGTCCAAATTTTGTTTTGTCCCTCCCTTCCCCCAGTCCCCTCTAGATAGCAAGTAATTTATGTTGAAGATATACAGTTATTCTATATATATTTCCACAATTATCATGATGCACAAGAAAAATCAGATCAAAAGGGAAAAATTGATAAAGAAAACAAAAAGGGGGTGGCGCCGTGGATAGAGCACCAGCCCTGATGTCAGGAGGACCTGAATTCAAATCTGATCATTGACACTTAACACTTACTAGCTGTGCCAGCCCCTCCCCCCAAAAAAAATTGCAAGTAAACAACAATAATAAAAAAGAATGAAAATACTATGTTGTGATTCACACTCAGTTCCTATAGTCCTCTCTCTGGGTATAGATGGCTCTTTTCATCACAAGATCATTAGGGACTGGTTTAAATCACTTCACTGTTAAAAGTGATTATGTACATCAGAATTAATCATTATATAACCTTGTTGTATAACCAGTTTTCTATTGCTTCTATTCACATCACTCAGCATCAGTTCATGTGAATCTCTCCAGGCCTCTCTAAAATCATCCTGCTGATCATTTCTTACAGAACAATAATATTCCATAACATTCATATACCATAACTTATTCAGTTATGTGTCTGCCACAAATGTCACTAGTGGCTGCCACAAATATTTTAGCACATGTGAGTCCTTTTTCTTTTCTTTTCTTTTCTTTTTTTTTTTTTGATCTCTTTGCAATACTGGCCCAGTAGAGACATTGCTGGATCTAGGGGGATACATAGTTTGATAGCCCTTTGGTTACAATTCCATATACCAACAATGTATAAATGTCCCAGTTTTCCCATATCTCACATCCTATCCAATATTATCATTACCTTTTCTTGTCCTTTTAGACAATCTGAGAGATATACAGAAGTACTTATGCTTTGTCTTAATTTGCATTTCTTTAATCAGTAGTGATTTAGAGCATTTTTTCTTATGACTAGAAATGGTTTCAATTTCATCTGAAAATTATCTAGTCATATTCTTTGATCATTTATTAATTGAAGAATGGCTTGTATTCTTATGAGTTTGAGTGAATTCTCTATATAGTTTAGAAAAGAGGGTTTTATCAGAACCCTTGGATGTAATTTTTTTCCCCAGTTTACTATTTCCTTTCTAATCTTTTATGTATAGGTTTTGTTTGTACAAAACTTTTTAAAGTTAATATAATCAAAATTATGCACTTGCATTCCATAATGTACTCTAGTTCTTCTTTGTTTACAGATTCTTTCCTTCTCCATAAACCTGAGAGGTAGATTATCCTTTCTTCTTCCAATTTCCTTATACAATCACTCTTTTTGTCTAAATCATGAATCTATTTCGATCTTATCTTGGTATATGATGTTAGGTGTAGGTCACTGCCTAGTTTTTTCAGTATTAATTTCCATTTTTCCCAGAAGTTTTTGTAAAATAGTGAGTTCTTATACCAGAATCTAGGGTCTTTGGGGTCTATCAAAAAATAGATTCCTACATTCATTGAGTTTTGAATCTAATCTATTCCATTGATCAACTACTCTTTTTCTTAAATAGTACCAAATGGTTTTCATCCAAGCTTTTAAAAATGTTATAGAAGTTAGTAACTTCATGTTTTATCCTTTCTTCAAGATATCAATGCAGTATTAGTAGTCCATTTTCTTTTAAATAATAGTGAGAGTTCTACCACATTTTCTACAGTGTCCTCTTCTAATAAACTACTCAGTTAAGACTGTATCATCATCACCACCACCCTTCATCACTAGCTAGCTGTGAATTAAGGGATGTTCTGGGAGTTTGCAGAAAGTTTTTTTTTTTTTTTAAGTTCTCTTTCTCTTCAGACTTGCTTCAACTACCTTCTCCTAGTTTATGTTGCATTCCAGTAGAACATAAACTAATTTAGCTTAGGAACTGTTTTAATTTTCTTTCTGTTCTCTGTACCTTGCATAAAATAAATATTTAATATTTTACAGCACCATAATATTTCATTCCCCTCCTTGTCAAGGAGAAGGGGTTTACACAGCTTAATCAAAATGTGAACTATGTATCATCTACTATCTATCTATCTATTGCCAGAGGTCAGTAGCAAATGTTAGAGCAGGTTGTGAAAGTAACTCTTTCTGAGTAAAAATTTCTCATTCTATTATTGGATAATACTCTTCATTTAGAAACATGAATGATTATTTTATGTTGCACATAATTTGATAAGTACTGTAAAGATCATTACTTTTTATTTTATTTTATTGCTGAGGCAATTGGGGTTAAGTGACTTGCCCAGGGTCACACAGCTAGAAAGTGTTAGAGTTCAAATGTTGGCGTTCTTGTTCTTCTCAAAGCACAGCCGGTTTAGAGGCTTGGAGCCCTTCGGATGTCTCCAAATCCAAAGGTTCTGTCCTTTAGCCTCTGCCTCTGCTTTCTTCGGCCTCCAACCAACACAGAGATGGAAGGTCTCTATTTTCTCCTTCTGGGGAGCCCAGCCACCACAACTTGCCGTGGAGAGAGGGCTTCTGGCGTAGCTCCACTGAAATCCGTCAAAGTGTTCTCTGCACCAGAGTCTTTCCTCTCGAGTCCAGCGCGACCAGCCAGCCAAGAGGAAAAAATGTATTCTGCCATAGATCCCTCATCGCTGGCCTTTTATCTGCCTCTTCTGAGAGAATGGGATTATGGGTTTTCTCCCATAGTGCTCTCTGGCCCAATGAGCTTTAAGGGAGGTGTGGACTCCCTTGAAGTTAGAAAGTGTACTTTGTGAAGCTAGCATACTTGTGGACTCCAATGAGTAAAGGTGGGAACACAAGCCTTGTCTTAATTAGTTCTACTTAGTACCTTGTTTCAGGTTCTGGCCAAAACATCTTCTTGTAAGATTAGATCAACTCTAATTAGTTAGCAGTTAGTAAGGATTCCAACAAGGAAGGATCATTTCTTTTAAATGATCAAAGTTTCTTTGACATAGAGCTTAATTTTCAATTCTCTAGCATATAAGTAATAGATAACTTATCTATTATTTGCACATATAATAAAAATAAACCTGCTAAATATTGTAGTTTGCTGTATATAATTTTTATTTTCATGCATTCTTTTGTGGTTCTCTTGGCAAAGATACTGCAGTGTTTTGCCACTTCAAAATACAAATCATTTTAGAGAAAAAGAAACTGGGGCAAACAGATTAAAATGACGTGCTAATCATAACTGATCTTCCCCTCATCCTATTTCCCCATAAAGAAGAAAGTATTCTATTTGTTTTTACTTACTGGTATTTTTCCTAATAGCTGTAAATATTTCAAATGTCCAGCTTTTTAAGATATTAACTGAATTTTTTTTTCTTTCTCCTCTTTCCTTCCCCTCCCAATAAAATAGGTAATAGGTAATAGGTAATTATATATATGTATATACATATATATATGATAATATAGGTAAAAATAGGTAAAATAGGTAAATATAAATATATATGATATAAATTACGCATATACAATTGTGATAAATATATTTTCACCTTAATCATATTTTGAAAGATGACTCAGAATAAAATGGGAAAACCACAAGAAACAAACAAAAGCAAAAACAAAAGTGAGAATAATATACTTTGATGTGCATTCAGACTTCATAGTTCTTTCTCTGGATGTCCTTTTTAACTATATTAGCTCAGCCTTCAAATGAGCAATTGATATTTTTCCACTTCTTTCTGCCTTTATCTGTGTGAGAAGTGTTTTGTAATTGAGTTTGTTTTGGTAGTTTGTTGGAATCCTTACTAACTGCTAACTAATTAGAGTTGATCTAATCTTACAAGAAGATGTTTTGGCCAGAACCTGAAACAAGGTACTAAGTAGAACTAATTAAGACAAGGCTTGTGTTCACACCTTTACTCATTGGAGTTCAATGAGTTCACACCTCCCTTGAAGCTCGTTGGGCCAGAGAGCACTATGGGAGAAAACCCATAATCCCATTCTCTCAGAAGAGTCAGATAAATAGCCCTTTCCTTACCCCCTTTGCTTTCAAAGATTACCCATGTAAACAAGGACATTTGAAGAAAAAAAAAAATGAGAAGGTAGATTAAGGGAACAATTAGTTCTAAGTGGAACAAACTCTAACAAAGGGTGTACAAAATTATTTATAGCTCCTTTTGAGTTGAAAAATGGGAATGTGGGGGGAGAAAGAATGCTACTCAATTAGGCAATGGCTGAACAAATTATTTTATATGAATCGGATATAAATATGATGAAAAACTATTATGCTGTAAGATAATAAAGAGAAAAACTTGTACCAACTGATGCAAACTGAAGTAAATAGAACTAAGAGAACTTATGGCAATATGGTAGAGACAAACAACTTTGAAATAATTAGGAATTATGATCAGCAAAATGATCAACAATTTCAGATGATTAATTGTTATGAGTTCAAATGTTGGAGTTCCTGTTCTTCTCAAGGCAAAGCCGGTTTAGAGGCTTGGAGCCCTTCGGATGTCTCCAAATCCAAAGGTTCTGTCCTTCAGCCTCTGCCTCTGCTTTCTTCTGCCTCCAACCAAGACAGAGATGGAAGGTCTCTCTTATCTCCTTCTGGGGAGCCCAGCCACCAACTTGCCGCGGAGAGAGGGCTTCTAGCGTAGCTCCACTGAAATCTGTCAAAGTGTTCTCTGCACCAGAGTCGTTCCTCTCGAGTCCAGCGCGATCAGCCAGCCAAGAGGAAAAAATGTATTCTGCCATAGATCCCTCATCGCTGGCCTCTTATCTGACTCTTCTGAGAGAATGGGATTATGGGTTTTCTCCCATAGTGCTCTCTGGCCCAATGAGCTTTAAGGGAGGTGTGGACTCCCTTGAAGTTAGAAAGTGTGCTTTGTGAAGCTAGCATACTTGTGGACTCCAATGAGTAAAGGTGTGAACACAAGCCTTGTCTTAATTAGTTCTACTTAGTACCTTGTTTTCAGGTTCTGGCCAAAATATCTTCTTGTAAGATTAGATCAACTCTAATTAGTTAGCAGTTAGTAAGGATTCCAACAGTAGTTAAACAACCACAAATTTTATTTTGTCTATTATTATCTTAAATTGAATTTCTCTATTTCTTGCTGATGATCTCTGTCAGTAAGACATAGAAATGTTGATGATTTGTATGGATTTATTTTATATCCTGTACCTTTGATAAAGCTATTAATTGTTTCTAGTAGGTTTTTGGATGATTTTCTAGGATTCTTTAAGCATATCATCATATCATCTTCAAAGAGTGGTTATTCTAATTGCTTAAATTTCTTATTCATTAATTTTCCTTATCTCATTTAATTAATTTTATTTATACTTTTGCTTTATCTGAAATTGTAATTGTTATGCCTGCTTTTTTTAAAATTTCAATTGAAGCATAATATATTCTTGTAGCACCCATTTACCTTTACTCTGATTAAAAGATAAGTATAAAGCTGGAAAAAAATCTTTACAGTTTGTCTGATAACAATCTCATTTCTAAAATATATAAAGATCTGCATCAAATTTATAATACAAGTCATTCACCAATTGAGAAATGGTCAAAGGATATGAAGTGACAATTTGCAGATGACAAAATTAAAACCATCTATAGATATATGAAAAATATTCTCTAAAGCACTATTGGTTAGAGAAATGCAAATTAAAACAACTCTCAGATTGGCTAAGATGACAAGAAAAGAAAATGATAAATATTGGAAGGGACATGGGAAAACTGGAAACTAATGTATTGCTGGTGGAGTTGTGAAATGATCCAACCATTCAGGAGAGCAATCTGGAACTATTCTCTAAGGGTTATCAAACTGCATTCCTTTGATCCAGCAGTGCTATTCCTGGGTCTGTATACAAAGGAAATCATAAAGTAAGGAAAAGAACTCACATGTGCCAAAACGTTTGAGGCAACTCTTTTTGTGGTAGCAAAGAATTGGAAAATGTATAAAAGCCCTTCAAATGGAGAACAGTTAAATAAAGCCCTTCAAATGGAGAACAGTTAAATAAATTGTGGTGTATGGAGATAATGGAATATAATTATCACATGAAAATGAAGAACAAACTGATTTTAGAAAGGCCTGAAAAGATTTACATGAACTCATGGTCACTGACATAAGCAAACCAGGCATGCTGTATATTGTAGATAGTAACAATACAATTGTGCAATGATCAGCTATGAATGACTCAGTTCTTCTTAGTTGTTCAGTGATCCAAAGCAGTACTAATAGACTTTGGACATAAAATTCCATCTGCATCCAGAAAAAGACTATGATATTGAATGTTAATCAATATATGTTGTTAGCTTCTTTTTTCTGTTTTTTTTTTCCTGTTCCCTGGTTTTTCCCTTTTGCTCTTATTTTTTTTTTCTCCCCACATGATTCATAAAACATTACATATTAAAAATAAATAAAATTTTAAAAAGAAAAAAGAAAATAACTGTAATGATTTTTGGTTTGATTTTCTTGTGGTCTCTGGGAGCAGCCTTCTTTTCAGCTCAGTAATCACTAATGAGAACAGCCAGGGGTTAAAGTCCAAATCCTTAATTATCTCTTTCAAAGTCTTGTCTCCTTTCCTGGGGCCCCATTAGCTTTCTTATAGTCCAGATTCTTTATTATCTCCTTGCCTATGCTGGGCAGCTTTCTGGAGAGCCTTTCAGACTGATTTTGGTCTCAATGGAGAAATGCAGGAGGAGAGCCTGCTACCATTGTAGTGTGAGATGGGATGAATGAATCTAAGTCCAAGGGCTTGTGCTTCAGCCTCCAGTCCACTGGTCTTTTCTGCCTCTGAATGATTCTGGATGAGTTTATATGAGCTGATATGCTCTCTTATCATGGGTGTGAATCTTGTAGAATTATATTAAGTACTAAGTACATGTACTGAACATGTAGAGAACTGTTAAGCAACATGCTAAATAACCATTGTCTCTCTCAATTCCACTGTGTTAGCACCTTGTAAGAATCCTTAAGTTCAGAGTTCTGGCTCATAACAAACAACAACAACAACAAAAGGAATTGCCTTCTTTTCCCAGGCTGTTGATTCTCTCTTGCATAATACTCATTTCTTTTATTATTATTATTATTATTATTGTTTCTTCTACTTCTATTTTCCTTTTAAAATCCTTTATGAACACTTCCAAAAAGTCTCTTTGGGTCTGAGACCAATTCATATCACTCTTTGAGATTTCCTCTGTAGACATTTTGTCCTCATCTAAGTTTGAATTTGGACAGATTCTTTGTCACCATAGTAAATTTCTTTGATCAAAGTTCTTTTCTGTTTCTTGCTCATTTTCTTTTCTTTTCTATTTGTGTTTTTTTTCTTTTTTCTTCTTTTATGATGGACTCCACTCCTAGAGTAAAGGGGACAATGTCCCAAGTTTCCTGAGAAGTTCTGATCCTTGAGTTTGAGCACAGGAGCCCCTTGTATTACGTAGCGCTCTTGCTCTCTCTCTCTCTCTCTTTCTTTCTCTCTCTCTCTCCATATATATATTCATTTATAACAAAAGATGCAAGGGTAAAATTTTGTTATAGATTTGGTTTTTGAGATGTTTGAAATTATTTTGGTGAACTAACATGCATAAAAATTGGTATTTGTGCAATGATTTTATCAAACTCTAACCACTTCTTTTTAATTGATTGTTTTTCTCACCCTGTCATCAAATTAATTGCAAAATATAACAGCTTATTGGTGCATAAACCAATTCCCAAGGAATGATTACATGAATATACACACTTCCATTTGTTTTTTGCACACTGCACCATAGTGACTTCTTCATTTACCTCTGTTATAACTTATAATCTGTGAAATCACATGATCAAGAAATTATGAATGTTTGCATCACCAAAAACACAAATGTTAGGTTACTTGGAAAGTATGACAATTGTAATGTACATTATAAACCATTTTTAAACCATTATGGACCACCATAATTATTATGCAAAAAGAAAATCACTATTTTATCTCAATGCAGAAAAATAGCTTTCCAATTTAAAATTGTGCTCCATGTATATTGCTATTCTGTCTTTAAAGAATTGAACATCACAACACAAGAGAATGATTGTCTATTGTTGGGACAAATATCAAGTCAATGACAACAATGACAACAACAAAAAATACTTTGTTCATATAAAAAGCCAACATTAAAATTGATGTTATATATATTTACTATTATGTATACTATGTTATGATTATGCATCATTATTACCATCAAGTTAAAATTTGTTTAATTATAATGTTATATTCAACAAAATTTACACAAAGAGAAATATATTACAAAGATGAAAAAATAATATTAAGTATTTTATGTTGCTTATAATTAGATTACTTCCTTTAATTATTATAAAATGTCCCACATAAAATATTTACATTTTATAGTTTTTAATTTAATGTTGAATGTTATTAATTGTGAATTGATAAAAATATAATTATAATTAAAATGTTGATTTTATTTGGTTTGTCATCCAATATCATTGTAAATACTATAATTACTTCATGAATAAATCTAAAATAATGTTATGAATAATATACTATTCTGAGATTCACAACATGCTGTTGTTATTAAGAAAGCAAGGGGAATGGGGCCATCTATATAAAGTTTGAATAAAATATATTACAATCTTGAAGAGATCAAAGAAAAAAATGGCTATATATTTATAGTGTATCTTTTTGTTGTGTCAAGCAACATCTCCAAAAAAAAAGTAGAGTGGCAAGAAACTGGAAACTGAGTGGATATTCATCAATTGGAGAATGGCTGAATATATTATGGTATATGAATGCTATGGAATATTATTGTTCTATAAGAAATGATCAGCAGGATGATTTCAGAGAGTCTTGGAGAGACTTTCTTGAACTTAGGTTAAATGGAATGAGCAGAACCAGGAAATCATTTTACACTGCAAAAACAATATTAAATGATTATCAATTCTGATGGACATGGCTATCTTCAATAATGAAATGATTCAGACCATTTCCAATGATCTTGTGATGAAGAGATTCATCTACACCCAGAGAAAGGATTGTGAGAACGGAATGTGGTTCACAACTTAGCATCCTCACTCTTTTTGTTGTTGTTTGCTTGCATTTTGTTTTCTTCATCATTTTTTGTGTGGTTTGATTTGCTTTTTCTTGTACAGCAAGATAATTGTATAAATGTGTATACATATATTGTATTTAGCCTATATTTTTACAATGTTTACATATATTAGACTACTTGCCATCTAGAGGAGAAGCGTAGGAGAAGAGGAAAAACTGGAATACGAGGTTTGCAAGGGCTAATGTTACATAATTATCCAAGCATATGTTTTGAAAAATAAAAAGGCTTTAATAAAAAAAGTAAAACAACAACAAAAAAAGTGTAGTCTGTGCTTCCCTCATCCAATTTCCTAGGATATATAGTAATATACACTTATAGGACCAAAGTCTCATATAATGTATGTGTGTGTATATATATATGTATATATACACATACACATATATGTATGCATACAAGTCTCAGAGAGGTTACTTTGCATTGGTAAAGAAATTATCTTCAGTTAGAAATCCATATATCACTAAAATCAGAAGATCAATTTCTTGTCTAGATTCTATTTATGTACTAGGAGAATGAAATGAATAAATTATTATTCAAGACAACTGTCCTTAATTTCTTCCTTTGAAATGTCCTTAATTTAATTTATGAGGAAAAAGTAAAATATTTTGATCTATTCAATGAGAACATATTTATGCTTTCAAATGCCTTTCATATGATTGCAATTTGGGTTTCAGCAAACAAACAAGTTCAGAATTAAACTATTTTTAACTTTCTTTGTAAAGGGGGTTTCATAATCCATTATTGGCAAGATTCAGAGGATGTTTTGCACATGTGGTTATTTTTAATTTACTGAAAAACCGAATCTATATATTCCATAAATATTTGATGATTTTTTTTGAGATACCAAAAATTTACCTCCTAGAATATGTTAATCAAATTTTTGTGGTTTTATCAGGTGATCAATAAAACATTTATGTAACCTTTCCTGGACTCATTAACACCAGGATCAAGAGAAAAGGCACCCAGGACAAGAGAAACAAAACATCAGAATAATAAGATTTTAGATCACAGTTAAATATGAATTTATAACACTATTTCTCTAGTTTCCAACCCTTGTTATCCAATGCTTCTTTACTCTGGGCAGGTAAAAATATTGATGTTTTGCAAAAACTAATCTGATTTAATAGATTTTTGTTTCAACAACTATGCTATGCCTGAAAATAAAGTATTTTGGCAACTGATTGGGGAATGACTTAAAGGGTAAGTAGATGACTGGCATTATTTTTGCCCTAGAGTTATTGTTCAGTCTTATAAGCTATAAAATGATCTAATTTGCACAATATTTATGACATAATTTATAATTTAAGGACCCTAAATTGATGAATAATGAATCTATAAATCTATAGCCAAATACACAAGCTGACTTTGTGTTTCTGCAGGAATTATGCTGTTGAAATATTTGAGCATTCTTTTCAGAAAACAACAACAACAACAACAAAGGTTAAGCTAGAAAAGCTTTTCAGAAAACAACAACAACAACAAAGGTTAAGCTAGAAGAGCTTGGTTTGGTAAGGCAAACATTCCTTTAATAAGGTTCAGAAATTAGAAAACTTTTAGCATTCTGTTCTTACTCAACTAGAAAGAGGTTTTATGTTGTGACAGGAAAGTCATGATTGGGAAGGTGATGGCTAAAGAGAAGCCAGAGAGGGAAAGAAGTTTTCAGTTTGTCAAAACTGCAGAAACATTTGCTGGGAGTATAAGTAGTTTCCTGACTGAGTTCAGCAGGGGAGACACTCACAATTAATCTAAAGTGTCACTTTATTCAATAGGGATTATTATTGAAAATTTCAAATGACATAAAGACAGTTCCAGTAGTCAAAACAAGGATGTTTTTGTTTTCCTTTTCTAAAAGTTCACTTTACATTTTCCATTGTTAAAACTGTTTTACTGAAATTAAAGGAGAAACTCTTCTTAAAAACTTACTAAAATTTTTGAATGCTTAATCTTAAATATTAATAAGGGATATGCTTTACAAGGCATTTTATAATATTTCCCAGTCTTGTACATGTGAAAAATTGGAAACTACATTAAATGTGTTTGGGGGTGCCCAGCCTGCTTATAGTATGTTGTTTTTTTTTTCAATCTTAAACCACTTTGGAATTCTCTCTCACCTTCATCAAGTTCTCTATGTTCTCACATTTACTCTCTTCATCTTTCTGTTGTTATATCATTTATTCACACTCATATAAATTGCATAATCATATACCTCAATGTAATTTGTTAAACTAACAACTCAAAGAAATAAGTAATAGGGACTTCATGCAACACCTAAAATAATGCTATATTTACCCCGTATAAAACCAATTCCAACAAAAGCCATAATTTGCAAATTCACTTATTGGTTATCATTCCTTTACTTAATAATAAACATTTATTGTATCCATAATGTGACAGAACATGTTTTGTTTGTTTGTTTGTTTGTTTTTTTATATTCCGGCTATAATGTTGCTCTTTCCCCTGATTTTTTGATACTACACTTTCCTTTTAAAATCTTGATATTTGTGCCTTTGTGAATTCTGGGGGTGGAGCCAAGATAGCAGAGTGAACCCAGGAAGGTCCTCAAACTCTCCCAGTTTCCTTCGAAAATGAATTGAAACCAAGCCTCTGAACAGATTCTGATGGAAAGAAATTACTTTCCAGTTCATGACGGATTGGAAAAACTTCAAGAAAGGTCAGTCTCACTAGAGGAAATGATAAATTTCTATACCCAACTGAATGATTAAGTCATTCCCTCTTTTAGCCAAAACTGATGAGATGAAGCTTCAGACAATGCTCATTTTCCTCCCTTCTTTTCCTGGATTATAATAAAAATCACACGGATTATAATAGGTCTTTGTTCTACTTCTATAAAACAATTTTTTAGAAGTTTTATTGGTATGTCACTGATCAAGTAGGCCAATTTAGGCAGAATTGCCATTTTTATTATATTAACTCACTCTCCCCATGATCAATTGAAATTATTTTTCAGCTGTTTCCATCTGACTTTATACTTGTGAAGAGGAAGGCAATACCTTAAAAATTACAACTGGTCAAATGCAAAAAAAAAAAAAAAAATTACTGAAGAAAACTATATCTCGAAAAGCAGAATTAATCAATTGAAAAAAAAAACATACAAATGTGACTGAAGAAAATCCCACATTAAAAACTAGAATGAGGGGAAAAGAAGCCAATGACTCTATGAGACATCAAGAATTAGTAAAATAAACTAAAAAGAATTTAAAAAATGGAGTAAAATGTAAAATGACTCATTTGAAAAACAGATGACCTGGAAAATAGATCCAGAAAAGACAATTTAAAATTTTTGAATATAGCTTAAGGTCATGACCAAAAAAAAAAAAAAAAAAAAAAAAAAAAAAAAAAAAAAGAAGTAGATTGTATTCTTCAAAAGATCATCAAGGAAAACTCTCAATATTCTAGAAACTGAGGGAGAAATACTCATGTAGATTGCCCTGATTAAAAGAGGAAACAATGAATTACTTAATCCCATTTTAGAAGAAGAAATTGAGCAAGCTATTAATGAACTTCCTAAGAAAAAAATCTTCAGGACCAGATAGATTTACAAGTGAATTCTAACAAGCATTTAAAGAACAATTAATTACAATTCTATACAAACAAATCAGAAAAAATAGGAGATGAAGGAGTCCTACCAAATTGTTTTTATGATACAGATGATGTTGATAACTAAATCAGGAAGGAAAAAACTGAGAAAGAAAATTATACACCAATCTCCATAATGTATATTGATGTAAAAATATTAAATAAAATTTTAGTACTACATTACAGCAACTTATCACACCAGGATATTACAGTATTATCAATAGTATTCATACCAGGAATGCAAGGTAATTCAATATCAATAACCAAAGTAACAGAAATCATATGATGATTTAAATACATGCAGGAAAAGTATATGACAAAATACAACACCCAAAGAAATAAAATTTCAGGATAGAAAATAAATCAACATAAATCATTGGCATTTCTATATATTATCAACAAAGCCCAACAGTAAGAAGTAGAAAGATAAATCCCATTTAAAACAACTCTAGATAATATAAAATATTTGAAAGAAAATGTAAACTATATCACGGGACTAGCAATTGACCTGGAAAACAGATCCAGGAGAGATAAATCAAAATTCCTAGGTCAGCTTGAAATTCATTTTAAAAGATGAATTTAGAATTTATCCTTCAAAAGTTACCAAGGAAAACATCTTTTGAATCATAGAATCAAAGAGCAAAATAGAAAATTAATGAATCCAATAATTACCTTCTGAAAGAGATCCCAAAATGAAAAATTCTGGGAATATTAATTACACCCCAAATCTATAGCATCTAGCTCTGTGAGCTGTCAGAAAAGAAAAAAAAAATCATGATTCAACAGTCAGAATAATACAAGATTTAACAGCTTCTACAGTAAAGCACATTTGGAATATGATATTCTGTAAAACAAAGAATCCAGGATTACAATCAAGAATTACCACACCAGCAAAACTAAGTATAATTGTTTGGTGAGAAAATGGATATTTAGAGAAAAAGAGGATTTTCAAGATTGAAATTTTACTTTCAAAGAGACTTAAGAGAAGCCTAAAAAGGTAAACATGAAAGAGAAGTCATAAGTGATTTAACAATGTTAAAGTATTTATATAAATACATGAGAAGATGATACTTGAAACTCCTAAGAATATTTTTACTATTAGGACAATTAATATGAATATCAATAGACAGAGTAGTTGGTGTGAATGAAATATAATGAATTGATACCTTAAAAATGAGGTACAGATGGAGATAAAGAAATTCACTGGGACAAAGGGGATGGTAAAGTAAATTATCTCCTTTATAAAAAAGGGACACAAAAAAACTTTTACAATGGAGGGGAAATAGAAGGCTGGAGTTGAAGGAGATGACTTGACCTTTTCTCTCCTCAAAATTGGCACAAGGATGGACTAGCATACAAATTTAATTGGGCCTAAAAATCTGCCTTAGCCTATAGAAAGTAAAAAGGGAAAGAGATTGAGAGGGGAAAGGTTTAAAGACGAGTGGCTGGCTTGGGGAGATAGTAGTCAAAATTCCATTGGAGAGGATGGCGTGGCAGAGGGGGGGAGGGGAAGGGAGGGAATGAGAGAGACAGAGAGACAGACAGAGACAGAGAAATGAGACAGAGAGACAGAAAGTCAGACAGAGAAAGGGAAGGAGAGAGAGAAGGAAGGAGGGAAGGAGGGAAGGAGTTTCTCTGATAAAAGCCTCATTTTTCAAATATATAGAAAACAGAGTCAAATTATATAAATAAGAACTATTCCCCAATTGTTAAATGGTCAAATGATATGAATGGTAAATCATATCTGAAAAGAAAAATGAATAAATATAGATTTCTATATTATCTAGTCCTCTGTATGGAATTTAATGTATGTAATGATTCTTATTTGTGATATCCTCTGATTGGTCTCCCTGCCTCAAGTCTCTCCCAACTTCACTTGATTAATTCCCTGAAGATAAGAAGTTGATCTTTCTCCAGGGTTCAGGTCTGAACATATCTCCTATGATTCAATAAATTTCAATGGCTCCCTATTACCTCCAGCATCAAACATATGATTCTTTAACTAATTTGTCAAGCTCTTAACCTTTCTTGTCTTTCACTTCATTCCTTTCCACAGATTTTTTGATTCTGTAAACATTGACTGCTTATTCGTTTTTGTGCTATTCCTTTCATAAGATCCTTTATCTTACCACTCCATACATTTTTACTGGCTAGGCTCCATGACTGCAATTACTTTCCTCCTCATTTTTGTCTCCTGTTTTTCTTGGCTTCCTTTTAAATCTCAGATAAAATTACATATATATATATACACACATATATATATATTTAATATGGAGCTTCACCTGATCACTCTTAAGTTTTGAACATTATTCACACATATTTGTGTGTGCTCCCTGAGGGCAGATACTGTTTTTTCTTTCTTTGTAACTGCACATTTTAACACAGCTCAAGGCATATAATAGGCCATTAGCAAGTGCTTGTTGATATATATATATAAAATGTGTGTATACATGTATATGTAATGATGAATTCATTTCAGTCGCTAATATTAAAAATCTAGCTAATCAAATGACTAGTCTAGTCATGAAAATGGATATTATAATTTAAAAATTAGATTACGGAAATTTTCCCTTGAGACCAAATAAGCCATATGCTATCCAACCTGGAAGTTGAATGACAAATGAATGGAAAAGATGTGGGGGAATTACCAGCTGTGAGCTATTTTTCTTTTTATCATTTATGACATCATATTCAGCATGTTTGGATATCTCACTCCTTGAATATGCTGTATAAAGGTGAAGGAATAATACTAAATTACTTAAAATATTTAACAAATACTTAATAATTATACTTAAACATTGAATTTAAGAAGAGTAGTTAGATCCAATCATGTATGCAAAGGGTAAAACTGTTTTAAGAATGACACAAAAATGATCCATTTGCAAAATATATAAAAAGATGGAAAAAAACAAACAAAAAATAATAACAATAATAATAATACCTAATAGATGCCAGGCATTTTGCTAAACACTTGACAAATATTATCGTATTTGATCCTTATAACAACTGTTGAAAACAGATGCTATTATCATCCCTATCTTAATAGTCTGGAATACTGAAGCAAATAGAGGTTGTATCTTGACTAATGTCACATGGCTAAAAAGTACTAGAATTGAATTCATATCTTTCTTCCTTACTTAAGTGCTGGGACTCCATGCACTATACAAGCTAACTGCCTAAAAATAATGTCTAGCATTTGTTTACTGATTTTATATTTTCAAAGCATTTTACAAGTTTATCCTCACAATCAAAGTTGCTAATATTATCCCAATTACACATCTGAAGAAAGTGAGACTGAGAAATTACTCAGGGTCACACATCATGTAGATTTCTAAGACATAATTTGAGCTCTTCTCCCTAATTCCCAGTTTAAAATTTTCTACCTTAGCAGAGGAATTAAATTTATATAAAAACTGCCCAAAGCTGACAATGTATAGTGTTAGAAAGCCACAGATTAACATTACCTATGTTCTAATTTGTATATTTTGTTAAAAATTGTCCAATTACATTTTAATCCTAATCAGGCTTCTGGCATTTGGGAATGTTTTGTGCATGTGACTATCCCAGGGGAGTAACACATTTGCACTACACCAGTCAACTGAAATAACCAACAGAGTTTGGGTTTTTTAGTTTGTTTGGTTTTTGTATTTGTTGTTGTTTGCTTGTTTTGTTTCATTTTGTTTTACTATGAAAAAAAAAAATTAACCAATAGAGTTAATACCCCCCCAAAAAAAAGTAACTAAGAAGGTATCAATAGGTATAGACCAATATGGTTTTCCAAAATCTACCATTGATCCCCTAATTTAATTGAAGACAATACCATAGTCAATATCACCCAATTTCTTAACTTTTAAATGATTATTTGTTTTTAAGATATTTTGCTAACACAAAATAATACAGATTTTTATGTGAAACATTTGTATATTTTTAGACTACCCATTCCTCCTACCTTGGATGCATCTACTACTCATTTCTGGCTTTCAGATCCTTCAAGCCAGGATCTTGGCTTGAAGATCCTGGACTTCTTTATCTATATAAAGTGACTACTTTATCTATATAATTTTCTTTACATTTCTCAATTGTTAATATTTTCTCCCTCTAAATTAACTTCCATTCATTTACCTGTGAATACTTTTTTATGCCCCATAAAAAATAAGATCCTTGAGGGCATCAACTATTTAATGCTTTCCTTTGTACTTTCTAGTATCTGGAACAATACTTCTCATTTAGCTGAACTGAATGTTTTGTTGTAATTCTATCAAGTTAGTAAGCAAATAACTTGAAAGACAAATAGAAAAATGTAAAGAAACCCAAAAGTTCTTTGATCAAACTAAGAAATTAATGAAAATAAAGATGTGTTTTTAAATATTTAAAAATTCTACTTAAATTATATGGATTATTGTTCAATTTCCATCTTCATTTTAATCTCATTACCTCTATTGCAATTAACTTATTTGTGTTCTGCTTCTTAATCATCTTAAAGTATTTCTATATTAAAAGTCAACAGAGGAGCAGCTAGTTAATGCAGTGGATAGAGCACCAACTCTGAATTCAGGAGGACCTGGTTCAAATCTGGCCTCAGACATTTAAAATATCCTAACTGTCTGACCCTGGGCAAATCACTTGACCCCAATTGCCTAAGCAAAAAAAAAGTCACCATAGTTCCCAGATAATTCTTTTTAATAAAATTCCTTCAGAAGACAGAAGCAATCTTTTCAGTACCCCTACAGAATTCTTTTTCTGCAACACTTACCTTCTGGAATAGCTATGATATAACTTTGTGCCTCTTCACCTCTCTAGCTCTTCAAACATCATTTGAAAACCCTTCACCCTTGTATTTTGTTTTTAATTCCCCTGTCAATATTAATATCATAGTCATTGTCATCATCATCATGGATCATTTATCAATTAACTATGTATAATTGTTTAACTATTAATTAA
This sequence comes from Antechinus flavipes, assembly GCF_016432865.1. Lineage (NCBI taxonomy): Eukaryota > Metazoa > Chordata > Mammalia > Dasyuromorphia > Dasyuridae > Antechinus > Antechinus flavipes. The sequence continues at coordinate 110,569,411 of NC_067400.1, read as the reverse complement.
GTGCAACTTACTTCTAGTTGGCAAAAAGTTTATGAATAGCAAAGAGTATTTTTAGTTTTCACACCTTCAAATTCACAATCTTTAAGGAGAAATAAGAAAAGGTGAAGATAAAAGTTTTATATATCATTATTTAATTATTTAAACATATTGATTGATATCAAAATGCCATTCCAAATAAAGTTACAGTTAAGTGATTTGGTTCATTTTCACTCGTCCTAAGATATGAAGTAAGATCAAAATGTGTCAGAGTTTGATTATGTGATATTGCTGTTTAAAGTACAACCATCATTTAGTAGCTCTTCTTCATCATTATCATGGTTTTACCTAAAGGAAAACTTAGATGAACTCAGTTTTTAAATGTGCTACATGTATACATAAATACAGATCCTCATAGATCAGGAAGGGTCCAAATAGCTGTGGTACAAAATAATATATGATAAGTGCATAATTAAAAAAAAAAAGTCTCAGGCATCTAGGTGGCAGAGTGGATAGAACACTGAACTTGAAATCAGGAAGATTAATTTTCTTGAACTCGAATCTGACCTCAGATATGTATTAGCTGTGTGACCATGAGCAAGTCATTTAACCATGTTTGTCTCATTTAATCATCTATAAAATAAGCTGGAAAAAGATATAACAAATCACATCAATATCTTTGCCAAAAAACAAACAAACAAAAAAAAAGGACCCAAAAGCGGTCATAAAGAATTTGGGACAACTAACATGATTGAACAACAAAAACAAATTTTTGTTTGAGTTCAGGGTGGGATAGAAATTGTAATATAATATACATGGACAGGATCAGAGATGTCCTCCTGAAGGAGACAGTATTGCAGCTGAGCTATTCAAATTTCGTGTTGAACTAGAATGTAGGAAGATCATTACAATTGGGAAGGTACAAATAACATCAAGTTAGAACTATGTTTCGTCTCTAGGTTATATAAAAGTAGAAAGAAGTATTAGAAACAATAAGGATGCTAAATTTAAACCCCAACTTGGATGGGCCGTGAATTTTAGGTTAAGAATTTAAAATTTATTCAGCAGATAATATGGAATTACTGAAAAGTATTGAACTAAGACATAGCAAAACCATATCTATAAATAATAGCAATTTGGCTACATAACTATGTAGACAATAATTTGAAGAGAGTCAATAAAGATGAGATGTATTAAAAAGCTATTTAAATAATTCAGATTACAACAATGGGGGCTATAGTGAAATGTTGCAGTTTAGAGAGCAGGAGAGGGATACAAATTATTTTTATTTCTGTGTTTGTGTGTGTGTATGTGTGTAATTTTTTAAATATTTGTATTTAATTTTTTCCCCAGTTAAAACAATTTTATTTGTTTTTTTAAACTTTTGTTTAGCCCCCATTAAAAAAACAACATATGAAGTGATACAAAACATTTTCATAAGTCATGTTTTAATGAGTTAGAAGCATTATCCTCCCATGTAGGAATGTAAACAGATCAAGCTTATCACATCCTTTATGATATCACTTTCCTGATTCTTATGCTTCTTATGCTTCTCTAGAATTCAATATTTGAAATTCATATTTTCCATTCAGCTCTGGTCTTTTCATCAAAAACTTTTGAAAATCCCATATTTCATTGAATGATCCTCTAAAGGAATATACTCCGTTTTGCTAAGTAGGTGATTCTTTGTTGTAATCCTAGCTCCATAGCTCTCCAGAATATCATATTCCAAGCTCTTTGGTCCTTTACTGTAGAAGCTTCTAACAGGTTTATCCTGACTATGGGTCCACTAAACTCCAGTCATTTCTATTTGACTCAGGAATTCCAGAACCTATCTATAATATTTTTGTGAGTTTTTATCTTGGGATGTCTTTCAGAAGATGATTGATGGATTCTTTCAATTTCTATTTTAATCTTTGGTTCTAAAATATCAGAACAGTTTTTGTAGATAATTTCTTAAAAGATGGTGTTTAGGTTCTTTTTTGTTTTATCAGGACTTTCAAGTAGACCAAACATTTTAAAATTATCTCTCCTGGATCTAATTTCCAGGTTAGTTGTTTTCTGACTGAGTTAATTCACAATTTTTCTATTTTTTGGTTTTCTTTTATTATATCATGATTTCTCATAAAGGCATTAACTTCCATTTGCTCAGTTCTAATTTTTTTAAGGAATTATCTTCCTCAGTGAACTTGTGCATCTCTTCCCCAATTGGTCAATTTTGCTTTTTAAGTTTTGCATTTCTTTTTGCACCATTCTTAATTCTTTTCCTAATATTTCTTTTATCTGTCTTAAATTAATATCAAAATCCTTCTGGGCCCTTCTATGGCCTGTGTCCAAGACTTATTTTTCTTGGAGGCATTGAATGTTTGAACTGGCTTTGATATCATCTTTTGAGTGTATGTTTTGATCTTGCCTGTCACCATAATAATATTTTTTAATTAAAACTGTTTATTTTCAAAACAAATGCATAGATAATTCTCAACATTCAAACCAGCAAAACCCTGTGCTGCAATTTTTTTCCTTCCCTTCCCCCCACCATTTCTCCCAATGGTAAACCATCAAATATGTTAAACATATTCAATTCTTCCACACATATTTCCACAATTATCATGAAATGCAAGAAAAATCAGATCAAAAAGGAGAAAAAAATGAGAAAGAAAACAAAAATCAACAAACAACTATGAAAAGATGAAAATGTTATATTGTGATCCTCACTCAGTCCCCACTGTCCTCTCCCTAAGTGCAGATGGCTCTCTTCATCATAACATCATTAGAAGTGGCCTGAATTGTCTTGCAGTTGAAAAGAGCCATATCCATCAGAATTGATCATCATATAATTTTGCTATTGCTGTGTACAATGTTCTTCTATTTCTACTCAATTAACTTAGCATCAGTTCATGCAAATCTCTTTTGGCCTCTCTGAAATCATCCTGCTGACTGTTTCTTACAGAACAATAATATTTCATAACATTCATATACCTTAACTTATTCAGCCATTCTCCAACTGATGGGCATCCATTGAGTTTCCAGTTTCTTGCCACCAAAAGAAGGGCTGCCACAAACATATTTTCATATGTGGGTCCCTTTCCCTCATTTTAAGATCTCTTTGGGATATAAGCCCAAGTAGAAACATTGCTGGCTTAATGAGTATGCAGAGTTTGATAACCTTTTGAGCATGGTTCCAAATTACTCTCCAGAATGGTTGGATCAGTTCACAACTCCACCAACAATGCATTAGTGTCCCAGTTTTCTCCACATCTCCTCCAACATCCATCAATATCTTTTCCTGTCATCTTAATCAATCTGAGAGGTGTACACACCTCTTAATTTGTATTGTTCTGATCAATAGTGATTTAGAGCATTTTTTCATATGACTAGAAGAAATGGTTTAATTTCTTCATCTGAAAATTGTCTGTTCACATCTTTTGACCATTTAACAATTGAAAAAATGGCTTGGATTCTTATAAATATGAGTCAATTCTCTCCATATTTTAAAAATGAGACTTTATCAGAACCCTTGGATGTGAACATTTTCTCTCAGTTTATTGCTTCTCTTGTAATCTTGTCTGCATTGGTTTGTGTGTACAAAAACTATTTAACTTAATGTAATCAAAAGTATCCATTTCACATTCCATAATATACTCTATTTCTTCTTTGGCCACAAATCCTTTCCTTCTCCACAGATCTGCCAGGCAGACTACCTTTTGTTCTTCTAATTTGCTTATAATCTTACTTTTTGTCTAAATCATGAACCCATTTTGACTTTATTTTGGTATAAAGTGTTGGCTGTGGGTCAATGCTTAGTTTATGTCATACTAATTTACAATTATGTCAATAGTTTTTGTCAAATAGTGAGGTCTCATCCCAGAATAGAGGGTCTTTGGACTTATCAAACAATAGATTACTTTAGTGATTGACTATTTTGTCCTGTGAACCTAACCTATTCTACTGATTGACTACTCTAGTTCTTAGCCAATACTAAATGGTTTTGCTGACCACTGCTTTTATAATACAGTTTTAGATCTGGTATACTGTCATTATCATTTGCATTTTCCATTAATTCCCTTGAAATTCTCCACGTTTTGTTTTACCAGATGAATTTTGTTATTATTTTTTTAATTCTGTAAAATAATTTCTTGGGAATTTGATTGATACAGCACTAAAAAAGCAGATTAATTTAGGTAATATTGTTATTTTTATATAATACTTTTCAATGGTTAGAAGCATTTTTGTTGCATGCTTATTTTCCTGTTGTTACTCAGCTTTCAAATTTTTATTAAAATTTGGCACAGTTTTCAGGGTAGAATGTTTACTATCCCAAGCTGTTCTCAGAGATCCTTCTGGGGACCTGACCACATGACACTCTTTTCTGCCCTAGAACTGTTAGGATTGCCCTTACTTCACAGTAGCTGTAAGATATAGTGTGCTAATGCAACAGAGTTCTCCTTTTCTGATGCCAGAGCTGGGGCTGAAGTTGAGGCTATACTGGCATGGCATTTGCTGGGACTGCATGCCCAACTCTCATCCCATTGCCATAAACCTCCCCATTGACTTTCCAAGTTCTCCTTGGTTTCCCCTAGGGCCGAGACATTCAGAAGCTACCAGTCTGTGAAGATTTAAAAGTTCCAGATTCAGGGGTCCTGATATCTCTGATGCTGGGATCAGTTCTGGGCCTATGTCTGGGAAAAGGGCTATGCTGGCACAGACTTTGCTGGGATTGTATCCTCTCTGGTGTCTCTGAGCTGAGAGGTCTAGAAATAATTTATTTTCTAAAGGCAGAATGGTGGAACTAGTAATGGATGCAAAACAAGATGTAAAAATTAAGAAAGAATCATAGATAACAAAAAGATTTTAATTATGGGAAACTGAATAGATGGCATGCCATACCACTGACACTAATAGGCAAATATGTAGTGACAAATAGTTAACAACTGGTTCTTTGAAAAAATATTTAAATATTTAAGTTATTTTTAACTTTAATCTTAAACATTTATATTCTCTTAATCACATTCATAAGACCAGACCAATGACAATACAACAAATCAAAGGCTAATTTGTAGCTTTTACTGATTTCTGAGACGTAAATGTTCACACCAAAGTTTTAATCAACTGTTACTACTTGTCTACAGCAAATTCTATAAATAGTGAATTTGGAAGTAACACTTAAGTTAAAGGAAGGGGAAGGTAATAAGCTAACTTGGGGGATGTGAAATTTGAAGTTCCAATAGAACAAAAAATTAAAACTTTCCTATCATATTAATATTAGTTTAGAACTCAGAAGAAACATTAGAGTTAGAGATATAGGAAGTCATCTGTTTAGAGATGATAATACCATAGTAATGAATGTGATTGTCAAGGGATAGACCAAATGTTAAAAAAAAAAAAAATGAGAACCTGACTAAGGACAGAGTATGGGTTTATAATCTGCTCTGTGTTCTACAAGCAAAATCCTGCAAATCAAAAAAAAAAAAAAAAAAAAAAAAAGGGCATGGGAGGAGATACTATATCACTGTTAATAGCTGTAGTTCTCAGGAGTTATACTCTTGATCAGTCAATGTAAGCAGTTGCTCAGAGGAATGTCATTTGTCACAGCCATATACTCCCACTTCTTTACCCTCCTGAAAACTGGCACTAAAGAATTGTTTGGAGAAGCACCTTATTTATGAAAGGAGGGATAGAGAAGCAGTGAGACAGCACATCTTCAGACAGGTCTGTGAGTGCTTACTGTTTTACTACATAGCAACAAGCATGTTCCACTCAAAAGAAACCAGAGGTAAACATAGTATAAGGAAGTCAAAAGTAGAAGAACAATCAAGAGACAAAGTTTTGAAGAAGATGTTTTGATCCAAGGAAACATGAAATAACAGGAATCACCAATTAGGAGAGGATCTAATACACAATTCATTTCAGCAAACTAGAGAGTCACTAGAGATTTAAGACAGAATACTATAGCAATATGGAGTTAGAAAAAAGAGGTAAAAAATTTTGTCACCAGGATGACTTCTACAAGATGCCATGGGATCAAGTTCACTGATGATGGGTTCAATGTAGTCTAATTTTCAGTCTTTCTTTCTAACTGATAAAACAAACATCTCTTGTAAAGGATGCTGAATGCTTTTCAAATTAAAATAAATAAACATACCCATAAGTAAATTAGAAAACATTATATCAGAGATGTCAAGCATAGTAATAGATAGATAAAATAGATCAAGGAAAAATAATTTAAAAGTTACTGAACTATCTAAAATCCATGATTTTAAAAAGAGCCTACATACATTTTCAAGAAATTATCAACAAAAACTGCCCTGAAATAGTCAAAAGAAATAATGCAAAAGTCAGGGAGCCACAATAAGGATTACACAGAACTTCACAGCTTTTACCTTAAGGATTAAAGTGTTTGGAACGTTCCTGTAAGTAAAGGAACATGGATTACAACTGAGATTCAACTATACAGCAAAATTGAGGATAATCTTTCAGGGGAAAAAGTAGACAGCCAATAAAGTAGGGGACTTTCAAACTTTGTTGAAGAAAAGACCAGAGTGAAACATAAAAAAATAAAAATAAATTGCTCTTCAAATACAACATTAAAGAGAAGCCTAATAGAATAGCAGGAAAAACAAACAAACAAAACACATGATAATCTATAAGATCAACTGTTTCTATATCCTTACATGAAATGGTGACTTTTATAACTTTTGAAAACTGTATTGCTATTAGGTAGTTAGAAGGAAAATGCATAGACAGAGGGTCTGGGTATAAATAGACTATGATGTGATACTATAGAAAAAAAAATAAGGGTTGGAAAAAAGGATTGAATTGAGAGAAGTAGGAAAAGGGAGGAAGAACAGGATGAAAGACATCAAATAAAGAGTCATGAAAGACAGTAAGCAGGTGAGATTATTTGAAAGTGACTCTCACCAGATTTGGCTTTAGAAATAGCATACACTCAGTTGGAAATTTAATTTATCCTTTACTCCTTATTCTGTCCTCCCTTTTATCAGCCCTTTTTTCTTTTCTTTCCCATTTCCTCTTCTACTTCTCTTCTGTTTCACTCTGGTCTTCAAAAATTTTGAAAAATTGATCTTCAAATATAAGGCTCAAGAGAAACATAAAAAGGTAAACAGGGTAAGAGGGAAAAACAAAAAAAAATCATGTTATTCTATAAAATTAAACTGTTGCAGGGGTAGCAATCTTTTTCTCAAACAAAGCAGAAGGGGTGAAATAGCTCTAATTAAAAGAGATAAGAAAGCTAACAATTACCACAAAAAGTGAAATAGTCAATACTGAGCATACATGCCCTAAATGGTATAGCCCTCAGATTTTTAGAGGAGAACAAGCTACAGAAAGAAATAAAAAAGCAAAACTATTCTAGCGAGGGATCCACAATCTTCCCCTCTCAGAAATAAATAAAGCTAACCTCAAAATAAAGTTAAGGAGCTGAATAGAATTTTATAAAATTTAGATAATACAAAAATCTGAGGGAAATTGAAAAGCATAAAAAGGAATATACCTTTTTCTCAGTCTCACCACGAGACTTAGATGATCAATCTCAACAGTATTCCTAATTTGCCAGTAAGTGTGACTAGGCTGTTTTTAACATAATCCTGAGTAATTAATTTCCCAAGTCAAAATGTCACATAGACACCAATATCATATAGAATTTTAACAAAGGAAGAAGACTTGTGTTCCACTTACATTTTTAGGTTACTCATTAGGTTCTCACTGTGCATATTGATTTCCTACAATTTGGTCTGGTCCCTGGTACTGTAATTGACTTCTGATGTCACAATAGTTCATTATTTGTTGACAGAAAACTAAGCTGAACTGAAAAAATTTGGAAAGAAGTTTAGTAAATTGTCTGGCAGAGCTGAAAAGGGTATCACTCCCTTTCCCTGAGTCTATGTAAATTTTATTTTGTAGAGTTCAGAGTTCAGAGTTTAGACAACAGAATAAGAAAACAGCTGATTGATCAGTTAAGATAAAGTTTCCAGGAAAAAAAAAAGTGTGTTTGAGATATTTAGTGGGTAGAAATGTAGAGGGCTGAAACTCTTGAGTCATAGCACTTAAGGCTAATTACCAATTGGACAATACTCTATGGGCATGTGCTTGGGGAATGGCCTTTCTCACTATCTTGTGCTGGCTCGATAATTATTGTATACAGAGAATTATAGGAGGGACTAAGGGGGTGGAATAAGACTAGCCAGGGTCACTCTCTGGACAGGAGATGAAGAAAGAAGGTTGCAGAGATTCTGCTTCCATACAATTCAATCCTACCCCTAAAGACCAAGAATAAAGACTAAGGACTTGTGCTTATCCTGACTGGCTGATTCTAAGGTATCCAGGGTGCTAATGTGGTATTCACATAGAAACTTTTCACTTTTCTTTCATCAACATTTGTCTCCCCAGGAAGGTTTCTGGCCAGCATGAGTTAGGTGTCCTGAGTTAAGAATTAGACAGTTCTGCTCTATAGTCCATTCTCTTACCTGCACAGGGATTATCTTCAAAGAAAACAATAGAGTTTTCCCATAATTGCTAGTCTGAAGGGTCCTATGAAATGAAAACAAATGTCCATCTAACTGTCTCTCCAAAGGGAAATTTAATTATTTAATAATTCTTTCAAATATGAGTGTGTGTATATATATATATATATATATATATATATATACACACACGCACACACACATACACATATATATAATTTAAGGGAGGGAAGTAGAACATGATCTTAGGAAGTGGGAAATTCTTATAAAGTAGGTAACAATGACAATCATAATGATAATAAGAAGGAGACAGATTAGCATGGTTGACTTGCCAAAGAAGTAAAAATAAGGAATTAGCAGAGAAAGCTTGAATAGATCTATGAAATCTTAAACCAAAGACTTTTCATATTCTCATGCAAATATCTGTTGCCTTATGTTTTAAATAATTCTTGGGTCTCTGACTTATCTCCTAGCATTTTTTCCTTTTTTCTTTTGTATTTTTTTAAAACTCAAATATTTAAGCTGATAAATCACAAAGAATGTTATATTCATTCATAGGAATGATAGGGAATGAAGAAAAGAAATGCTAAATACCATTTCATAGCAGGTATTCTAGGTGAAAAAATAATTGGTAATCACAAAGAAATATAGCTAATGTTCTAATCCTTGAAATTAAAAAAAGAGAATAAAACAAAGTTGACTTGAAAGGTTTCTCTGACAGAAGTCATTTCAGAAAGTATACATCAGGAAAGTTTTTATGAGGGAAATGTGATGGTGGGTAAGAAGTTGATGCTTTAAAAGAATCTGTATATATGTGTATGGGTCACTGAAGGGAATATTAGCCACTCTCATTTATTATTTTATGGTTACTTTTTATCCTACATCTCTTTTATGAATTCTTATACCATCCGTATCTGTGGTTGAAGAAAGTCTTTTATAGGAGTTTCTCAAAGATACAATACTGGTGCATAGAGAGTCAATATCACAATGACATATATAAAAAAAAAAGGTAAAATGACTTATTTTGCCTGCATTATATTTGACTGCAATTATAGCAGCTTTTCTGTGGTTGCAAAGACTTGGAAACTGAGGGACTATGTACCAACCGATGAATGACTGAAGAAGTTGTGATGCATGCTTGCAATGGAAAATTATTTTGCTGTAAGAAATGAAAAGGGAGCAGAGCCAAGATGGTGGAGAGGACACATCAATCTTTCTGACCTTCTTCTACAAACCTCAGACTAATTAGCAAAACTAGCCTCTGAATTACTTCTGGACTGGCAAATCCACAAATATTGGGAGTGCAACAAATGATCCAGAGAAGATAATTTTGAAGATTGCCAGAAAGGTCTGTTTGAATCAGAAAAAGGTAGGAGGTAGGCCAAGTACCAGCAGGCTGAATACAGATGCCAGCACAGATAGCACAGATCAGGGGCAGTGCAGACTCCATGTGGTAGAGAATCTGTGGGGAGGAATCTACACCAGTGTTGGCTAGTCTACCCTGGTTATAAACCAAAAGATCAGCAGAGAAGTTAGAAAACATCCAACACAAACACAAAAGGTAAATAGTGAACCCCAAAATGCCAGAGTCTCACAAGACCTGGCTATGACCACACTACACTGGGAGTGAGTAACGACAGATTCAGAATAGCCACAGCTGCTTATAGAGGAAGCTTGGACTCTAAAAGCAGACCTTAACTTTTTTTTTTTTAATGAGTAAAAAAGCAAAGAGAACTCTGAAAGCAGACGTTTTATGGTCAAAGAGGAAAAGAGATTTCAAACCCTGAGGAGAGTAAAAGTAGACTGTCTCCAGATGAAGCCCCAAAAAGTGATCTAGCACAGTCGTTATCACACAGGGTGCTTCTAGAAAAAAATTAAAAGAATCTTAAAAGAGAGCTAGAAAAAAAATGGGGAAAGAAAATGAAAACTTTGTAAGAAGTTTTGAAAAAGGCATGTAACTCATTAAAAGATTGATTTGATAAAATGAAAAAAGAAAACAACTCCCAGAAAAACATAATTTGTGAAACAGAAAAAGAAAATAACTCCTTAAAAAACAGAATTTGTGAAATGGAAAAAGAAAATAATTCCTTGTTGGAATCTTTACAAATTGCTAACTCATTAGAGTTGATGTTTTGGGCCAGAACCTGAAACAAGGTACTAAGTAGAACTAATTAACACAATGCTTGTGTTTATACCTTTACTCAATGGAATTCACAAGTATGGGAGATTCACAAAGTAAACTTTTTAACTTTGTGAATTCACACCTCCCTTGAAGCTCTTAGGGCCAGAGAGCACTATGGGAGAAAACCCATAATCCCTCTCTCTGGTATATAAGAAGAAAGCAGAGGCCCAGTGGGCGAATTCAGCCAAATTACATGGAGAGAGGAGCATCAAGTCAGAAGAAGCCACGAGTCGGAGTTGGGCTAGAGCCAGGAAAGAATTACTTCAGAAGTCAAGAGAGACAGATTCATCTTTGTGCTAGCTGGAGGCTGAAGGGAGCAGAAGCAAAGGACAAAGCTGCAGGAGCTCTCAAAACCGAGCAGAAAGATAGGCCTCTAAGAATCTAGCTCTCTGGGCCCAAGGAAAGAGACAAGACTTGGAAGAAGAAATAAACATGTGTATTTTTACCAGTTGGCTGCATTTGGGGTAATTATTAATCTGAACTGATACTAAGGCTGCCTCCAAGAAAACCTCCCCAAGAAACCTGTTTTCTCTCACCCAGAGAGAACCATCATATATAGATAGATAGATAGATATAGATATAGATATATATTTAAAAGAAGAACAAGAACACCACAATTCCTTAAAAAACAGAATTTGTGATGGAAAAAAATTCATAGAACAAAACCACTCATTGAAAAATTCAGTTGGACAAATACAGAAAGCAGTAAAAAAAGTAAATGAAGAAAATAATTCACTAAAATACAGAACTGAACAAATGAAAATGAATGACTCAATGAAACAAGAATCAGTCAAGCAAAACAAAACAAAAACAAAAAAAAAAAAAAAAACTGAAAACACAAAAAATGTAAAATACCTAAGTGGGAAAACAACTGACCTGGAAAATAGATCTAAAAGAGATGTGGACTCCCTGAAATCCATGATGGAAAAAAGAGCTTAGACCCTATTTTTCAGGAAATCATCAAAAAGAACTGCTTAAATGTCATAGAACAGGGATCTTCAAACTTTTTAAATAGGGAGCCAGTTCACTGTCCCTCAGACTGTTGGAGGGTCAGACTATAGTAAAAACAAAAACTTTGTTTTGTGGGCCTTTAAATAAAGAAACTTCATAGCCCTGGGTGAGGGGGAGAAACGTCCTCAGCTGCATCTGGCCTGTGGGCCGTAGTTTGAGGACTCCTGTCATAGAATCAGAAAGTAAAATAACCTTTGAAAGAATTCACCAAACACTTGCTGAAAGAGACCCCAAAATTAAAACTCCAGGGAATATTGTATCTAAATTTCAGAACTATTGGATCAAGGCAAAATATCACAAGTAGCCAGAAAGAAACAATTAAACAACCAAGGAGCCATAATAAGGATTACCTGGGATCTAGCAGCTTCCACTTTAAAGGATCAAAGGGCCTAGAATCTGATATTCCAAAAGCGAAGGAGCTTGGAATGCAGCCAAGAATAAATTTTAAACTGAGCATTTTTGTTTAGGGAAGAAGATGGACATTCAATGAATTCAAATGGAATTCAGATGAATTGCATTTATTTCCAATAAAAAGACCAGAGCTAAACAAAAAATTTTGAGCTCCAAATATAGAACTCAAGAAAAAGGCAAAAAGGTAAAAAGAAAAGAACTCTAGAGAACTGTATTTCTGTTATGTGTATACATAGAGAGTGCACATATATAACCTGATGTTACTATTATAATATTAAAAAAGAAACTATTGGTAGAAAGAGGATTGTGGAAAAAAAGGGGGAAGTGGAGGTAAAATGGGGGAAATTACATTTCAGGAAGAGGCAAAAAAAAATCTATTATAACTGAGGGAAAGAAGAGAGGGTGAAGAACATTGTGTGACTCTTACTCTCATCAGATTTGGCTCAAAGAAAGAATATTAGACATATTTGTTTTCACCAAGAAACTTCTCTCACCTTATAGAAAAGAAGGAGGGAAAAGGAAAAAGGGAAGGATCAGGCTAAATAGAAGGGAAAACAAAAATAGTAGGAAAAAGCAATAAGAAAGTAGAAGGGTCTCTAAAGGAGGAGGATTGTTTGAGACATGAGTAAAAAACCTGGGGAAGAGGGAAAGGATAAAAGGAAAGAAAAAAAAACTATAATTTGGGGTTGATAAAATGGCAGGAAATACAGAATTAGTCGTTTTAACCATAAGCATGAATGGAGTGAAATCTCCCATAAAGCATAAGTGGATAATGAAGTGGATTAAAAGCCAGAATCCTGCAATATGTTGTTGACAAGAAACACATTTAAAGCAAAGAGAAATATACAGAGTAAAAGTAAAAAGTTGAAGTAGAATCTATTATGCATCAGGTGAAGTAAAAAAAGTGGGGTTAGCTATCCTGGTCTCAGATCGAGTAAAAGTAATAAGTGATCTAATTAAAAGAGATAAGGAAGAAAACTATATCTTGCTAAAGGGTACCATAGATAATGAAGCATTATCAATATTAAATATATATGCACCAATTGATGTAGCATCTAACTAAAGGAAAAGTTAGAATTGCAAAAAGAAATAGCAAAACTAAAATAATGGGAGAACTCAAACTTTCTCTCTCAGAACTAAAAATATCAAACCACAAAACAATAAGAAACAAGTTAAAGAAGTAAATAGAATACTAGAAAAGTTAGGGATGAGAGATCTTTGGAAAAAATTGAATGGAGACAGAAAGAAGTACACTTTCTTCCTGGGACTTCATGGAATGTAAATAAAAACAGACCATATATTAGGACATAAAAACCTCAAAACCATATGCAGAAGGGTAGAAATAGTAAATGCTTTTTTTGCACATCATGATGCAATAAAAATTACTTCCAATAAAAGGCCAGGGAAAAATAGACCAAAAAGTAAGTGGAAACTAAATAATCTCATCCTAAACAATAATTGGGTAAAACAGCAAATCATAGACACAAACAATAATTTCAGCTAAGAGAATGACAATAATGAGACAACATACCAAAATTTATATAGCCAAAGCAGTTATAAGGGGAAATTTTATATCTCTAAATGCTTACTTGCAGAAAATTAAAAAAAGAGAAGATCAATGAATTGGGTTTATAACTGAAAAAGCTAGAAAAAGAACAAATTAAAAAACCCCAATCAAACAGGAAACTTGAAATTCTACAAATAAAAGGAGAGGTTAATAAAATTGAAAGTAAAAAAAAAATGAGTTAATAAATAAAACTAAGAATTGGTTTATGAAAAAAACAATAAAATAGATAAACCTTTAGTTAATTTACTTAGAAAAAGGAAAGAGGAAAATCAAATTGTTAATCTCAAAAATGAAAAAAGAGAACTTTCCACCAGTGAAGAGGAAATTAGAGCAATAATTAGGAGTTACTTTACCCAACTTTATGCCAATAAATTTTATAACCTAAGTGAAATGGAGGAATACCTACAAAAATATAGATTGCCCAGATTAACAGAAGAGGAAATAAATTACTTAAATAGTCCCATTATAGAAAAAGAAATAGAACAAGCTATTAATCAAATCCTTAAGGAAAAAAATTCCCAGGACCAGATGGATTTACATATGAACCTCTACCAAACATTTAAAGAACAATTAATTCCAATACTATATAAACTATTTGAAAAAACAGGGAATGAAGGATCCTTCCTTAGTTCTTTTTATGACACAGACATGGCACTGATACCTAAACCAGGTAGGATGAACACAGAGAAAGAAAATGATAGACCAATCTCCCTAATGAATATAGATACAAAAATCTTAAATAAAATATTAACAATAAGATTACAGAAAATCATCTCCTGGATGATATACCCAGACTAAGTAGGATTTGTAGCAGGAATATAGGGCTGGTTCTATGTTAGAAAAACTATTAGCATAACTGACTATATTAATATCCAAATTAACGAAAACCACATGATTATGTCATGCAGGAAAAAGCATCTGAAAAAATTAATACCCATTCTCATTAAAAATACTAGAGAGTATGGGAATAAATGGACTTATCCTTAAAATAGTAAGTAGCATCTATTAAAAACCATCAGTAAGCATCATATGTAATGGGGATAAAGTAGAACCATTTCCAATAAGATCAGATGTGAAACAATGTTGCCCACTATCACCATTACTGTTCAATGTTGTATTAGAAATGCTAACTTTGGCAATAAGAGTTGAAAAAGAGATTAAAGGAATTAGAATAGGCAATGAAAAAGTCAAATTATCACTCTTTGAAGATGATATGATGATATAGTTAGAGAACCCTAGAGAATCAATCAAAAAACTATTAGATATATTCCAAAACTTTAGAAAAATTGCAGGATACTAAATAAATCTAAATAAATCATCAGTATTTTCATACATCACTAACAAAACCCAATAGCAAGAGATACAAAGAGAAATTCCATTTAAAATAAATATTGATAGTAAAAAATATTTGAGAATCTATCTGCCATGTGAAATTCAGGAATTATATGAGCAAAACTACAAAAAACTTTCCACGCAAATAAAGTCAGATCCAAATAATTGGGGAAAATATCATGTGCTCTTGGATAGGTCAAGAAAATATAATAAAGACAACAATACTACCTAAACTAATCTATTTATTTAGTGGTATACCAATCAAACTCCCAAGAATCTATTTTACTGACCTAGAAATAATAACAACAAAATTCATGTGGAAGAACAAAAACTGAAGAATTTCAAAGGAATCAGCGACAAAAATGCAAATGAAGGTGGCCTAACTGTACCAGGTCTAAAACTATATTATAAAGCAACAGTCATGAAAAACATTTGTTACTGGCTAAGAAATAGAGCAGTTCATCAGTGGAATAGGTTAGGTTCACAGAATAAAATAGTCAATGACTATAATCTAGTGTTTGACAGATCAAAAGACCCCAGCTTTGGGGATAAGAATTCATTATTTCACAATCCTGCTGGGAAAATTGGATACTAGTATGCTAGAAACTAGGCATTGACCCATACATAACACCATATACCAAGATAAGGTCAAAATGAGTTCATGATCTACACATAAAAAATGATATTATAAACAAATTGGAAGAACATAGGATAGTTTACATCTCAAATATATGGAAGAGAATGGAATTTGTAACCAAAAAGAAGTAGAAATCATTATTGATCACAAAATAGAAAATTTTGATTATATCATACTGAAATGTTTTGTATAGACAAAACTAATGCAGACAAGATTAGAAGGGAAGTAATAAACTGGGAAATCACTTTTACATTTAAGGATTCTGATAAAGCCCTTATTTCTAAAATATATGGAGGATTTACTCAGATTTATAAGAATTCAAGCCATTGATAAATGGTCAAAGGATATGAATAGACAATTTTCCAATGAAGAGATTGAAACAATTTCTAGTCATATGGAAAGGTGCTCTAAATTGCTATTGATCAGAGAAATGCAAATTAAGACAATCCTGAGATATCTACTACATACTTCTGAGATTGGCTAACATAATGAGTAAAGATAGTGACAAATATTGGAGAGGATGTAGAAAAAACTGGGACACTGATACATTGTTGGTGGAATGGTGAATATATACAGGCACTCTAGAGAGCTATTTGGAACTATACTCAAAAAGTTTTCAAACTGTGCATACCATTGGATCCAGCAGTGTTAATACTGGGCTTATAGAGATCTTAAAGAAGGGAAAGGGACCTGTATGTGCAAGAATGTTTGTGGCAGCCCTATTTGTAGTGGCCAGAAACTGGAAACCGAGGGGATGCCCATCAATTAGAGAATGGCTGAATAAATTGTGGTATATGAATATTGTGGAATATTATTGTTCTGTAAGAAATGACCAGTGGGATAATTTCAGAAAGGCCTGGAGTGACTTACATATGATGCTGAGTAAAATGAGCAGGATCAGGAGATCATTATATACTTCAACAACAATATTATATGACGATCAATTCTGATGGACATGGACATCTTCAACAATGAGATGAACCAAATCAGTTTCAATAGAGCAGTAATGGATTGAACCAGCTATACCCAGGGAAAAAACTCTGGGAGATGACTATGAACCACTACAATAAATTCCCATTCCCTCTATTTTTGTCCACTTGCATTTTTGATTTCCTTCACAAGCTAACTGTACACTATTTCAAAGTCCGATTCTTTTTGTACAACAAAATAACTGTTTGGACATGTATACATATATTGTATTTAACTTGTACTTCAACATATTTAACATGTATTGGTCACCCTGCCACCTGGGGGAAGGAGTGGGGGGAAAGAGGGAGAAAATTGGAACAAAAAGTTTGACAATTGTCAATGCTGTAAAATTACCCATGCATATAACTTGTAAATAAAAAGCTATGTAAAAAAAAGAAATATACATGCACATGGGCAGCTAGGTGGTACAGTGGATAGAGCACCAACTCTGAAGTCAAGAAGACCTGAGTTCAAATCTAGCCTTAGATACTTAACACTTTCTAACTGTGTGACCCTGGGCAAGTCACTAAACTTCAGTTGCCTCAGCAAAAAACAAAAGAAAACAAAAAAGAAATATACACACACAGAAACATAAACACATATGTGCATATGCATCTATTGATGTTTGTATGTATTGATTCCCCACACACAGACAGGGGAGTAGAGGGCCATAGAATATGTGAGCAGTCTAAAAGCTGTGACAAAAATAACAACAAAAAACAAAACACACTGATGATCCACAATAAAAGATAATATGAAAAAGCATAAATATATGCTAGTCATGTGTTAATGAGAAGAGTATCCTATGATTTGATACTGTACCTTATTCTGATGTCCTTTCGATGTCAATTGAAAGGGAGAAATTCTGCCAGTTCTTTGGGTAGAGCTTAAGTGATAAATTAATTGAAGAAAATGGACAAAAATCACATGTGATGGGCTACTAAGTATGGATCTCAGTCTTTATCATGGTAGGAAATATCCATATCAATAAGATTGTAGTTTCATTTGAATATTAGATTATGTAGAATATATGTTTATTGAGAACAGTAATTGCATTTATTTATCTTTGTCAGTGGTATGAAAAGAACATTGGCAGTACTATGTTGGTAAATATTTATCAATCATATCTCCAGATGAGAAATTTATAAGGGAAATTTTATTTTATTTTTCATTATTACTATTTTATTAAGGCTAGCTGATTTTTCACCAAAATAATTAAAAAGTACTGCTTTGGAACATTTGGCAATTTAAAAAAAATTATTAGTTTTAATTTTATTAATTTAGTATTTCATTTTATTAATTTACTACTCATTAACTTATTACTTTTATAATATTTTAATTTCCATTTATATTTATATCCCTCCTTCCATTTCCTTTCCCTCCCAAAGACATTAATCAATATGGTATAGGTTAAATATGTACTATCAAATCAAACATATTTCCACATGGCTAATGTGAAAAAATCAGACAAAAAGGGAAACCGCGAAAAAGAAAAAAACAACAAAGTTGTTTCCTCTTGTCTTTATATCCCAAGCACTTAAAAAGATTCTTTCAACACATCAAATGTTTACAAATGTTTGGTCAATTAAATTCATATTGCACCTTTATTTAGCCCTAGGAATGCTGAATGACACATTACAAGGTAGATAAACACAAAGAGTTTACATGTTAGGATGGAAATATGACAAAAACACAAATAAAGATTGGCATTTTATATATAGTGTGCTATGTTCCAGACACTGTATTAAGCATCATTTGGGAATCAGCTCATTTGATAGCATTTGATTTGACAAATATCCCTAATGCAAAATTAAACATGATATATACAATAAGACATTTCAAAGCCAGATACTTTGCTAGGTCTCCAAAGGAAAACATAACCTCCACTAAAATGAATGGAATGTTTCTTGAGAGATAGAACATTTGGGTTAGATTTTGAAAAAGAAATGGTGAAGGTCAGTCAGCAAGACAAACATATAAACAAACAACATTTTTAGTCAGTGCTGTATTGCTCAAAATTCTTATCCAAAATTGTCCATCATCATTTATCAGCAACACATTTGTCCCTGAATTTTCCTTCCATTCACTAACAAAAAATAAAAATAAAAATAAAAAAGCACAAGAAATTGTGACATTTTCCTTTTATTGTTATCAGTTATCTCTATAGCAAACTCTCCTAGAATTCTAATTATTTGTCTGACAGTCAATTGATTTTGCATAAAACTAAATTATAACTCGAGGTTTATATAATACATTTAAATTGTTTTAATCCAACTTTTGTAAACTACCTATTTGTTTGTTAGTATGCTAAAATAGAATCAGGATGGCACGTTGCATTGAAAAGAATGCTTGATTTAAACTCAGAAGGCCTTGATTTGAGCCCTGGCCTGATTAATAACTAGTTCTGAAACTTTGCACAAATTATAACTGCTATGGAATGGAAGACAGATCATTGGATATAGCTATAGTGAAATTTCTTTATTTATAAAATGCCCTTGAAGATTGTTTCCCACTCTAAAACTTTTAACATTCCATAGTTCTGTGATTCTATGTAATTTTTTCAACCTCCTATATCTAATAATACTAGTCAAACAGAGTGTATTTGTATAAAGGTAATAGTAAATAATGTATGCAACATCTCTTTAAACTGTAAAGAAGTATATAAACTGTATTATTTATATGCAGGAATTTAGAAAGTTGGTCAAAAAGAAGTCTTTTCATGAATATCTTCTCTCTAGAATAACTGTTACAGGAATTTTCCATGTTTTAAAATATAATGATTGGAGAAAAGATTAGACTTCTCACTTTGACTTGTGACCAGATAAATATATTTACATGGTCAAAGCATATACTATGATGCTTTATGCAAATTAAGAACAAAATAAATCAAATCAAATAAATAGAAAAAATGTTGAGGTCTAAAATTTATGAAAAAAATCTCCTTGAGATCAATTATGCATAACATCTAATTAGAAAAAAATAAATAAATTGTACATTATTGAATTTTAAATAAATTTCAAGCTAAGAATATCAAATGATATGAGGTAGAATATCTCACATAAGGAAAGTAATTGTAATATAATTCTATCAGTTATAAAGTTAACATAATGTGATTTGGCTTCCAGATGTATCAGAAATAATTTTTAAAAATCATTCCATAACTCACAAATGGTGCCATATATTTAAATTTCTTCATTAAGTCTGAGTATTAATCATAATCTTTAATCTTCCTTAGACAACTTCATAAGATATTATCTATCCATCTATCTATCTATCTATCTATCTACCTATGTATCTCTCTCTCTCTCTCTTTCTCTTTCTCTCTCTCTCTCTCTCTCTTTCTCTCTCTCTCTCTCTCTCTCTTCTCTCTCTTTCTCTCTCTCTCTCTCACACACACACACACACACACACACACACACACACACACACACACACATATATATGTATATTCTGGCTTAACAGAAATTGTTTCAAATTCCCAAGAAAGATATAAAGTTGATATTTATATGCCTATTAAACTGAAGGTTGTAGACCTCCACTCCGCAGTCAGTCAAGTGATTCATTAGAAACAGGCTGCCAGTCCTTGGAAAGTACACTACTTTCTATATGTTAAGAACTTATTAGTAAAAGGAGTTTTATGCAACGAGTTTCATTACTCCCATCTACAATATTTTCTCCTCTTTCAGTACCCCATCATTAGCCCATTTAGCTTGATACAGTTTGTCATTTTTTTATGGTTGCATGCCAATTTGCTAGAATAATAGCAATGTCTCACATCTAAATGCAGTCATAAGTGGAGATGGACAGAGAGGAGACTTCCTCTCATAGACAGTAAGGCATTGAAGACTATATATATGATTCCTCTGATGTTGGTGAAAAAGTGATAGAAGAAATAAGACATAATGAGTGCCATGATCCATTAGCATTAATAGGGCTCTAAATGTGTCAAATTCAGAGCTTAGATTTCTGTTGGTACTTTGTAGTATGTCTTAAGTGGAGGCATTAGATGGGCCAAAGAAATTCTCTTCAGGCAGAGAGAGTATTTAATCAACCTCCAGAAAATGTTTGACTTTCTTCTGTGCTCGAAACATCATCTCTCTTTCCTGGTCACTCATGCTTTTTCGTAACAAATTAAATTCATATTCCAATATCATATTTCATTCACCAATTGTTGACTTGCAGATTTACTAGTTCACTAATCATCAGGTAGATTGGCTACTTTCTTTTAATTACTGCTACAGAATATGGAATTTTTTCACTGGATATTAATAAAAAAACTAAATTAAAATACACAAGGTAACTTTTTTAAAAAGAAAAAAAAAGGAAAGCAATTATAAAAAATATTCTTTCTAGACAATTCACATCTTTTTAATATTCCAAATACATGTAAAGATAGTTTTTAACATTCATTTTCATAAGACTTTGTGTTCCAGATTTTCTCTTTCTTGCCCTTAAATCTTTCCTACCTCAGCCAAGAGAGCAAGCAATCTGATAAAAGGTAAATAATTGCAATATTTTAAACATATTTTCATATTTGCCATGTTGTTACAAGAAAAAAAAAACACACAAGTAAGATAAAACAACAACAAAATTTTTAAAGTCCTTTTGGCATAGTATTAAATTGCTTTCCAGAATGTTTGGGTCATTTCATAACTCCGCCAACAATGCATTAATGTCCCATTTTCCTCAAATCTCTTACAACGTTCATCATTATCATTTCCTATTATTTTATCCTGAGAGTTGTGAAGTAGTACCTCAGAGTTGTTATAATTTGCATTTCTCTAATTATTAGTGATTTAGAGTATTTTTTCCATAGGTGTAGCAGTTATTTTCTTCATCTGAAAATTGACTGTTTATATCCTTTCACCATTTATCAATAGGGTAATGGCTTGTACTCATAAATTTGAGTCAATTCTCTATGCACTTTATAAAAGGGCGCCTTTATCAGAAATACTGGCTATAAAATGTATTCCTCAGTCTTCTGACTCCTTTCTAATCTTAGCTATATTGCTTTTATTTGTGCAAAAATCTTTTTAATTTAACATCAAAATTATCCATTTTGAATTTTGTAATGTTCTTTTGTTCTTTTTTGGCCACAAGCATCTGCCTATTCCACAGATTGACAGGTAGTCTAAACTTCCAATCTTAATTTGCTTATATTATCTCCCTTTATTTCTAAGTCATAAACCATTTTGACCTTATCTTGGTATAAAGTTTTAGATTTTGGTCAATGTCTAGTTTCTATCATACTATTTTTCAGTTTATCCAGCAATACTTATCAAACCATGAGTTGATATCCCAGAGACAAGAGTCCTCAGATTTTTCAAACACTAGATTACTGTATTTAAGATTAATTTTCCTTCTGTGCCCATCCTATTGCACTGATCCATGACTCTATTTTTAGCCAGTATCAAATGTTTTTAATGACTACTACTTTATAGTACAGTTTTACGTTTGGTATGGCTACTGCACTTTCAATTACAATTTTTCCATTATTTCCTTTGATATTCATTTATTTATTTTTGCTGTTATTGTGCACAATATATTCCTGGATCTGCTTGTTTCATTCAGTATCATTTCAAATAAATTTTTACAGGCATTTCTAAAATTATCGTATTCATAACTTTTATAGAAAAATAACATTCCATTACTTTCTATGCCATAACTTATTCAACTATTCCCCAATTAATAAGCATGTACTCATTTTCCATCTTTTTCCCCACAAAAAGAGTTGCTACAAAATATTTTTGCACGTGGGTTTTTTTTTCTTTTTTTATAATTTCTTTGGTATATAGTGGCACTGCTGGATCAAAATGTATGCTCAATTTTATAGCTTTTTAGATATGGATGCAAATTGTTCTTCAGAATGGTTGAATCATTTCACAACTCCACCAACAATGCATTCATATCCCACTATTCCCACATCCTGTTAAGCATTTATTGTTATCTTTTCCTATCATCTTATCCAATCAAACAGGTGTGATATGACAACAGTTTTTTGAATTTTCATTTCTATCATTCTAGAGAATTTTTTCATATCACTATATTCTTCATCTGAAAATTGTTCATATCCTTTGACCATTTATCAACTGATGAGTGGCTTATATTCTTATGAATTTGACACAGTTCTTTATATATTTTAGAAATGAGGCCTTTATCAAAAACACTGCTGTAAACTTTGTTTCAGAGTCCTGCTTCCTTTCTTTTGTTTTTTAAATCCAATATTTATCACACTACTTTTGTAACCTTCACTAATTCATTTTATTTTCCTCTTTTTTCCTACTATGTTATATATATTTTTAAATATACATTGCTTTATGAATCATGTTGAGAGAAAAATCAGAACAAAAGGGAAAACCAGGGGAATAAAAAAAAAAAAAAAAGAAGAAGTAAATGTAGCATGTGTTGATTAACATTCAGTCTCCTTAGTTCTTTTTCTGGAAGCAAATGGTATTTTCTTTCTTAAGGCTATTGGGATTACTTTGGATTATTGAACTACTGAGAAGAACCAAATCTTTCATAGTTGATCCAAATTGTAATCCAGAATGGTTAGATGCTTTCACAACTCAACCAACAATGTATTAGTGTCCCAGTTTCCCACCTGCCCTCCAGCATTTAACATTAACTTTTCCTGTCATTTAAGCCAATCTATGAGATGTGAGGTGATACCTCAGAGTTGTTTTAATTTGCATTTCTCTAGTCAAGTGTGATTTAGAGAATTTTTTAAATATAATTATACATAGGTTTAACTTCATCATCTCAAAATTGTCTATTGATGTTTTTTGACCATTTATCAATTGGGGAAAGACTTGTATTCTTATAAATTTGACACAATTCTTCATATATTATAGATATGAGACTTTTATTAGAAACATTGGCCATAGAGATTTTTTCCCCAGAATTGTACATACCTTTTAATCTTGATTTTGTTGGGGTTTTTTTGTGCAACAACTTTTTTTTTATAAATTTAATGTAACCAAAGCTGTAAATTTTAACTTTTATAATGTTATTAAGCTTTTCTTTGGTCATAAATTCCACCCTTCTCCAAAGATCTGATAGATAAATTATCCCTTGCTCTCCTAATTTGTTTATGGCATCATTCTTTATTCAAAAACAAAGTATACATTTAGACTTTATTTTGGTATGGGGTATGAGATGTATGTCTATGCCAAATTTTTGATATGTTATTTTCTCGTTTTCCCAGCGATTTTTGTCAAATAAGCAATTCTTATTCCTTAGGCTAGAATTTGGGGATTTAATCAAATACTAGATTACTATAGGCCTAGATTGTTACGTCATGGGTATCTAATCTATTCCACTGATCCAACTGTATTTCTTAGCCAGTATCAAATGGTTTAGTAACTATTATTTTTGGTTTGGCACTGCTAAACCACCATCCTTTGTATTTTTTTTTTCATTAATTCCATTGATATTATTGACCTTTTATTCTTCCAAAAGAATTTTGATATTATTTTTTCTAAGTCTATAAAATAATGTTTTGACAGTATGATTGGTATAACACTGGATAAGTAGACCAATTTAGGCAGAATTGTCATTTTAAAAATATTAGCTAGGCCTACAGATGAGCAATTGATATTTTTCCAATTGTTTATATCTGACTTTATTTGTATGAGAAATGTTTTGTAAATGTGTTCCTATACCTCTTGGCTTTGTCTTGGCAGGTATGCCCCCAAATATTTTATTTTGTCTATAGCAATTTTAAATGGAATTTCTCTTTTATTCTCTTACTAATGGATTTTGTCAGTAATATATAGAAATTCTGATGATTTGTGTGATTGAATTAACCTAAATTTAAATTAAATTAGTGATTTTATATCCTGAAACTTTGCTAAAACTGTTGTTTCCAATAAGCTTTATGATGATTTGCTAGAATTCTCTAAGTATATCATTCTTTTAATTTCTTTTTCTTTTCTTATTGCTAATGTCAACAATTCTAGTGGAATGTTGAATAATAGTGGTGATAATGGTCATCTTTGTTTCCTTTGTTTCATCTCTCTGGTCTCATTTGGGAATGCATCTAGCTTTTCTCCATTACAAATAATGCTTGCTATTGCTTTTACATAGACACTACTTATTATTTTAAGAAAAGCTCTCTTTATCCCTATATTCTCTCTTTTTTCCAATAGGAATGGGTGCTTGTATTTTTTTAAAAAGCCTTTTCTGCATATATTGAGTTTGTTATATGATTTTTGTCTTTTTTTTATTATGATAGTTTTCCTCATATTGAACCAGCCATGCATTCCTGATACAAGTCCTACTTGTATTAGTCTGCTGATAAGTTGCTAATTTTTGTTAATTTTTCATTTACAATTTTTTCGTTAATATTCATTAGGAAGATTGATCTGGAATTGTCTTTCTCTGTTTTGGCTCTTTCTTATTTAGATATCGGTACCATATTTTTGTCACAGAAGGAATTTGGCAGTACTCCTATTTTTAAAATAGTTTACATACCATTGGAATTAATTGTTCTTCAAATATTTGGTAGAATTCAATTGAAACTTTATCAGGCCCTGGAGATTTTATCTTAGGGAGTTCCTTACTGGCTTGTTCAATTTCTTTTGCCTTTTTCTTTCCCCTAAGGCAACTGGGGTTAAGTGACTTACCTGAGGTCCCACAGCTAGGCAGTGTTAAGTGTCTGAAGGCACATTTGAACTCAGGTCCTCCTGACTTCAGGACTGGTAATGCTCTCTACACTATGCCACCTAGCTACCCCATTCAATTTCTTTTTCTAAAATGCTGTTATTTAAGTTATTTATTTCACCTTCTTTTAATATGAGATATTTACATTTTTGTAAATATTCATCAATTTCAGTTAGATTGTCAGATTTGTGGGCATGGAATTGGGCAAAATAGCTCCTATTTATTGCTTTACTTTTTTTTTTTCTTTGATGGTAAGTTGAACTTTTTCATTTTTGATATTTGTGATTTTTTTTCTTTTTCTAATCAAATTACCCAAAGTTTTAACTTTGATGTTTTTTTCATAAAACCAACTCTTACTTTTATTTATTTGTTCAATAATTTTCTTAGTTTTAATTTTATTAATATTTCCTTTGGGTTTCAGATTTTCTAATTTGGTATTTAATTAAAGGTTTTTAATTTGTTCTTTGTCTTGCTTTTTTAATTGCATGCTTAATTCATTCATTTTCTCTTCTCTACTTTATTCATGTAGCTTTTTAGATATATAAAATTCTTCCTATGAATTGTTTTGGCTATATCCCACAAGTTTTGGTATATTTTTTCACTGTCATCATAGCTGGGGCTGGGCCTGTACTGGGATTGTACTCTGATTATCAGAACTTTTTCTGACCTTCTAGGTCCTTTTTGGTGTCTCTAGGCTGAGATCTCTGGAAACCAGTACTGCCACTGATTTGGAGGTTGGGCCTGGGGCAGACTGCCATGTCCTGCCCCCGAACTCTCATCCTGATGTCACAGATCTTTTTGGCAGAGCTTCTAAATTGCCTTCAACTGCAAAATGTTGTAATCTGTCTTTGCTTGTTTGTAATGGGCTGAGACTCGAGTTGAAGCACTGAGGTCCCAAGCACGTGAGGCTAAATAGTAATTGAACCATACTCTATTAATATATATGCTTGGAGAAAGAATGGCCCCCACCCACTCTTTGTGCAAGTCCTGATGTGTTGTATAGGAAATGACGATTTTGGTGGGTGAAAGCAGGGGGGGCAGAGAAGGAAGTGAAAAGAGAGACCGCTGACTGGCATCTTGTTGCAGTTGCACACATTGCTATTGCGATCCCCCCTTCACCTCCGATTCTCCTTCACCTTAGATCCTTCTTCACCTTCACTAAGAATAAAGATCGATGATTTTTCCCTACCCTGAATTCCTGACTCTGGCTGATTTTAAATACGTGATCATCACACTTGTTCTGATGCTATATATATATATATATATATATATATATATATATATATATATATATTTTTTTTAAATCATTATTTAAAGGAATTTGAAGCAGTTTGGAGGAGAAGTTGAGTAAGTTCTTACCTTTACTACACCTTCTGGGTGTCAACTCTCCCTGTTCTAGGTTTTAATGAGTGATTTTCCTCAGTTGTCTTTTGTATTTCTTTTTCTATTTGGTTAATTTATTTTTTAAAGAGTTTTCTTTTGACAATTTTTTTTCATTCCTTCTCCACACTGTTGACTCAAGCATACCTCTCATTTTGTTTCTCATTTTTTTCTACCTCTCATTTGTCTTTTGAAGTCTTTTATGATCATTTTCGAGAATTCACTTTGGTCTTGAAACCAATTTATATCACTATGAGAGATTTCTTCTGTAAATATTTTGTTCTCATCTGAGTTTGTTTTAGTCTTTTCTGTCATCATAGTAGCTTTCTATGGTCAAGGTCTTTTTCTGTTTCTTGCTTTTTTTTTTTTTTTTTTTTTTTTTTTTGCTGATTTGTGGGTGAGTAAGACCCTCTCACTGGCTTTCCCAGTGTTTATCTGCGGGCTGGACACCATATTCACCACACTGAGAATGAAATTTCTTGAAGTTTTTCCAGCATGTCTTGAACTAAAGAATGATTTCATTCTATCAAACTCTAGTCAGAAGCTTGGTTCATGTAGTTTTCAATGGAAAGTAAGAGAGCTCAACCAGCTCTGCCATTTTGGCTGAACCACCATCTGTTACCCTTAATATTCTTGATCTTTTTCTTTTTCAGATGAATTTTGTCATAAATCTTTTAACTATATAAAGGAATTTTTGGCAATTTGATTGATTGAGTAGATTAATTCAGGTAGAATGATCATTTTTATTATATTAGCTCAATCTACTCATTGACTATCCATGGTCAATTGATATTTTTTTTCAGTCATTTAGATGCAACTAGTTTTGTATGAAAAGGATTTCATAATTGTGCTCATATTGTCCCTGGCTATGTGTTAGTAGTTTGACTCCCAAATAATTTATATTATTTATACAAATAATATAATGTGTGTGTGTGTGTGTGTGTGTGTGTGTACACATTATGCATATATTTATTATATAGAAATATTTTATGTATTTATGAATATATATACAAATTATAGAAATAGTATAATATATTGCTATAATGTATATTATTTATAAATAAAATATATAAAATATAACATTCTTATATGTTTTATATAAGATTTCCCTTTCTACCTGTTGCCGCATAGCTTTGTTGGTAACATATATAAATGTCAGTGCTTCATGTGAGTTTATTTTATATACTGCAGCTTTCCTAAAGTTGTTAATTTTTTCTAACAGTCTTTTTTTAGTAAATTCTCTAGGATTCTCTAAATATATCATGATATTCTCTGAAAAAGATGATGATTTTATTTTCTCATTGCCTATTCTTATTTCTCCAATTTCTTTTATTTGCTAAAGCTAACATTTCTAGTACAATATTGAATAATAGTATTGAAAGTGGGCAATCTTGTTTCTGCTGTGATCTTATTGGAAATGCTTCTGCCTTATCCCCATTACATGTAATGCTTCTTGATGGTTTCAGATAAATGCTACTTATTATTTTAAGGAAAAACTTCATTTATTCCTATGCTCTTTGGTGTTTTTATTAGGAATGGGTGTTGCATTTCTTCAAAGGCTTTTTATGCATCTATTGAAATAATCATACGGTTTCTTTTAGTTTTATTATTGATATAGTTAATTATGTTAATAGTTTTTTCTAATATTGAATGAGCACTGCATTCCTGGTATAAATACTAGTTAGTTAAAATTCATTATCCCCGTGACAAGTGGCTGTAATCTCTTTACTAATAGTCTATTTAAATTTTTTCATCATTATTCATTAGGGAAATTGGTCTGTAATTGTTTAATCTGTTTTGAACCCTGCTGATTTAGATATTAGCACTATAACTGTGTCATGAAAGAAATGTGGTAGAACTTATTATACACCTAATTTTCCAAATAATTTGTATTGTTTTTAAATGTTTGGTAGAATTCACCTGTAAATCCATCTGGCCTGGAGATTTTTTTCTTAGAGAGTTCATTGAAAGGTTACTGAATTTATGTTTCTAAAAGAGAACTAAAATAATTTATTTCCTCTACTGTTAATCTGGGAAATCTTTATTTTTGTAAATATTAATCCATTTCATTTAGCTACTCAGATTTATTAGCATAGAATTGGGCAAAACAGCTCATAATTATTATTTTTTTAATTTGCTCTTCATTTGTGGTAAGTTTACTCTTTTCATTTTTGATGTTGATAATTTGGACTTTTTTCTTTCCTTTTCTTAATCAAAATAATCAAATATTTGCATATGTTGTTTTTTTCATGAAATTTGGTTTTGTTTGCACAAAACCTTTTAAATTTAATGTAATCAAAATTGTCCATTTTGCATTACATAAAGTTCTCTACTTCTTCTTTCATCATAAATTCCTCCCTTCTCCAAAGACTTGATAGGTAAATCACCGCCTTGCTCTCCTAATTTGCTTATGGCATCATCCTTGATGCCCAAATAATGTACCACATTTTGACCTTGTATTTATTGGGTTTGAAATGTAAGTCTATGCCAAATTTCTAACATATTATTTTCCAGCTTTCCCAGAAATTTTTCTGAAATAGTGATTTCTTTTCCCAAAAAGCTGGAATTTAGGAGTTTGTCAAATATAAGATTACTATCGGCATTGATTATTATGTCTTGTGTATCTAAGATATTTTTCTAATTCACCCCTCTATTTCTTAGCAAGTACTAAGAAGTTTTGATGAATAGTTTTATAATATATATGTATATTTATATATATTATGTATACACACATACATAATATATAAATATACTTATATTATATAATACAATATATATTTGTATAATATATACATTTATAATATAGTTTTAAATCTAGCACTAGCTAAGCAACCATCCCTTGTATTTTTTTCATTAATGCCCTTGATATTCTTGATTTTTTGTTTTTTCCAGATAAGTTTTGCTATTATTTTTTCCTAAGTCCATAAAACAAATTGGCAGTTTGATTATTATAAAACTGAACAAATAGACCAATTTAGGCAGAATTGCCAGTTTTATTATATTAGCTCAACCTCCCCATGAATAATTGATATTTTTTTCCAGTTATTTAACTCTGATTTTATTGGAATGAGAAGTGTTTTTTAACTGTGTATATATATTTCCTGGGTTTGTCTTGGCAGGTATATATTCAAATATTTTATTTTATCAAAAGTTATTTGAAATGGAATTTCTTTTTTAATCACTTACTCCTGGTCTTTGTCAGTAATATATAGAAATGCCAAAAATTTGTGTAGGTTTATTTTATATCCTGCAACTTTACTAAAGCTATTAATTGTTTCCAGTAGGTATTTGGATGATTTTCTAGGATTATCTAAGTATATCATCATATTATCTGCAAAGAGTGGTACTTTTATCTCCTCGTTGCATATACTAATTCCTTTCAACTCTTTTCTTTTTTATTGCTAAAGCCAATATTTCTAGCACAATATTGAATAATAATGTTAACAATGGACACCCTTTTTCACCCCTGATTTTATTGGCAATACATCCAACTTATCTCCATTCAAATGATGCTTGCTATTGGTTTTAAATAAATACTGCTCATTATGTTAAGGAAAACTCTCTTTATCCCTATACTCTCCCATGTTTTTAAAGGAATGGGTGATGCATCATGTCAAAATCTTTTTTCAATTGCCATTATTATATGATTTCTGTTGATTTTGTTATGGATATGGTCATTTACGGTAATAGTTTTCCTGTGAACCCCCTTTCATTTCTCATGTAAATGGCACTTGTTCATAATATATTATCCTGCTGATAAGTTGCTGAAATCTCATTGATAAATTTTTATTTAAATTTTTTGCTTCAATATTCATTAGGAAGTTTGGTTTTAGTTTTCTTCCTTTCTTTTGGCTCTTCCTGGTTTAGGTATCAGTACCTAAATGGTGTATTTCTTTCTGTCGCTATTGTATTTTTTCCAGAGGTTCTTCATATCCAATCTCCCTAGGATTCTATTGACTTTCCTTATTTTGTTCTTTCTTTATTTTGTGGTTAGATTTGTCTGATTCTGAGAAAAGATGGTTGAGGTCACCCACTAATATAGTTTTGATGTCAATTTCTTCATGTAATTGGCTTCTCTAGAAATCTGGCTGCTCTAACCACTTGGTTTGCACACTCTCTCTCTCTCTCTCTCTCTCTCTCTCTCTCTCTCTCTCTCTCTCTCTCTCTCTCTCTATATATATATATATATATATATATATATATATATAATATATATATATATATATATATATATATATTATATATAAATAATTTGTGAATAAAATAGAGAAAGAAGAGATCAATGAATTGGGCATGCAACTAAAAAAGCTGGAAAATTAAATTAAATTAAAATCCCCCATTAAATACCAAATTTAAATTTATTAAAATTAAAGGAAAGATTAATAAAATTGAAAATAAAAAAACTATTGATCTAATTACTAAAACAGATGTTTCTATGAAAAAAGCAACAAAACAGATCAACTTTTTCAATAAATTGGTTAGAGAAAAGAAAGAAAACAATCAAATTACCAGCATCAAAACAGAAAAGAGTGAACTTACAACCAAGGAAGAAGAAATTAAAGCAATAATAAGGAGGTATTTTGCCCAAATGTACACCAAAAAATCTGACCATCTAATTGAAATGGATAAATATTTACAAAATATATTATCTGATTATATTTAGATTAATATAATCTAAATATATTAGATTAACAGATTAACAGAATCTGATTAACAGAAGAGGAAATAAAATTTTAGATAGTCCAATTTTAGTAAAACAAATTTAGTAAAACAAAATCGCCATCAAGGAACTCCTTAAGAAGCCAGATGGATTCACATGGAAACATTTAAAGAATAATTAATATGTAAACTATTTGGAGAAATAGGTAAAAAAGGAATGTTACCATTTTTTTTTCAATAGCACTTATTTGGTAGATATCTATATCAGGAAGAATCAAAATAGATAAAGTTATAGATTAATCTCCCTAATGAATATTGCTCCAAAATTTTTTAAAAAAAATATTAGCAAAGTGATTACAACAACTTTTCAGCAAGATAATATACTA
Organism: Antechinus flavipes; assembly: GCF_016432865.1. NCBI lineage: Eukaryota > Metazoa > Chordata > Mammalia > Dasyuromorphia > Dasyuridae > Antechinus > Antechinus flavipes. The sequence continues at coordinate 110,537,760 of NC_067400.1, read as the reverse complement.
TGACCAATGAGTTTTATACCAGGAATACCAGGTTCAGTATCAGGAAAGCTATTGACATAATTAACTATATCAATAACAAAACTAAGGGAAATCACATGATAATTCAATATATGCAGGGAAAAAAAAAAAACCTTATGACTATATCCAGTATGTATTCCTATTAAAAATACTGGAGAGCAAGGGGATAAAGAGTTTTCTTTAAAATAATAAGCAGCATCTATCTAAAACTATCTGCAACCTTTATTTGCAGTGGAGAAAAGCTAAACACATTCCCAGGAAGATCAGAGGTGAAACAAGGATGCACATTATCACTACTCTTTTTCAATATTTTACTAGAAATGTTGGCATTTGCAATAAGAAATGAAAAATTAATTAGGAATTAAAATAGGCAATGAGGAGTTAAAACTATTATTCTTTCCAGATGATGTAAAGGTATATTAGAAAACCCTAGAGAATTATCCAAAATCTACTTGAAACAATTAATAGTTTTAGCAAAGTTGCAGAACATAAAATAAACTCAAAGAAATCATTAGCATTTCTATATATTATGGACAAACTGTAGACAAAATACAATATTTGGATATATACTGGCCAAGAGAAATCCAGAGTATATGAACACAATTACAAAACACTTCTCACACAAATAAAATCAGATCAAAACAATTAGGAAAATATCAATTGCTCATTAATAGGCCCAGCTAAGATTTTAAAAATTACACCTTTACCTAGATTGGTATACTTGTTCAGTGCCATGCCAATCAAACTTTCAGTAATTTCTTTGTAGAGCTAGAAAAAATAGTAAAATTCATCTGCAAGTAATAAAGCTCAGGAATGTCAAGGGGATTAATGGGAAAAAATACAAAGGATAGTGGCCTAGCAGTACCAGACCTAAGACTATATTATAAAGCAACAATTTATAAAATTAGTTAGTACTAGATAAGAAATAGAGTGGTGGAGCAGTGAATAGTTTAGCTCCACATGACACAATAATCAATGACTATAGACATCTGGTACTTGATAAACCCCAAAATTCCAGATTCTAGAATAAGAGCTCACAATTTTTCAAAAATTGCTGGGAAAACTGGAAAATAATATGTCAGAAATTCAGTACATTCCTTCATCTCATATATACCTACTCTTTGGTCCAGCAGGATCACTACTTGGGTCTGTATCGCAAAGAAATCATGAAAGAGGAAAAAGGACCGACAAGTGCAAAAATGTTTGCAGCACCTCTTTTTGTGGTAGAAAAGATTTGGAAATTTAGGAGATGCCCATTAATTGGGGAATGGCTGAATAAATTATAGTATGTGAATGTATTTCTATAAAAATGATGAATGAGCTGATTTTAGAAAATCCTGGAAAGATTAGTTTTGGTCTTTCCCTGTGAAACCTTGAAATCCTTCTATTTCATTAAATTACATTTTTCCTTTGTTTATGATGCTTAATTTTAATTTTACCCTTTAATGTTATAGTTGCTTATCTCTGTCACCATAATATAATATATAATATTATTTTTCTTCTTTTTTGTTTCTTTTCCTTTCTTTTAAATTTGAGCTCTTCTCCAGAGGTACAAGGAGCACTGTCTCAAACTTTTCTGTGCCAGAGATTATAGGCCATGGCTATTTTTCTGATGCTGCACTGATGTTGTCCAGGGGTGCCATGGAGGATCTCTATTCTGGTTCTGTGTTGAAGTTTAAAGGTCTTGGGGTGCTTGGTGTTGCTGGAGGCTGCAGGGTTCTCCAACTTACCTGGTGCTGACCCAGGATTTAAGTACAGGTATCTGGTGTGTACTGAGGCTGACAAGGGTGTTTCCACAATTCCCCGGGCCTACATTGAAATACTTGGAAGCCTGGCTTCCCTCAGCTGATTAATTTCCCTGGGATATGCTAAAATACATGGTGGTATGGTTTCTGCACGTTGCATTTTTCCCTGGGTCTACATTGAAAAATTGGTTCTCAAAGTTGGAGTCTGTTGGTTCTTCTACAACTCTTTTCTTTTGCATCTTGTCCACTTCTTCCCCCTCCCTCCCCCCAGTCAATACTGTTGGCTTTGAGGTAGGCCTCCTAATATACAATATTACTATCTATCTTAACTTTGAATAAAACAGAATGCCATTGACCAGTCTAACCAACTACATCCCATCCAAATGGGTCACCATCCAAAAACAGATACTCTTCCTGGACTCATTCCTATTTCTTTTACATATTTGCAACCCTTGATACACTCCTCATACATGTTATTTTAAATTTCTTAATATCAATGATCAAAAACACACCCACATACAAAACACATCCTCTTAGTCCTATGATCATTTCCTTTTTAATATAGTCTGATTTTTTTTCTCTTAACAATGAACAAATTGTCCACTGGACCTCCTATGAAGAAGCAATCTCATCTCAATCAGAAACAGAGCTGGTCAAAATTTCTGGTCCAAGTATGAGTGGTGATTATAATTACAGTTTAGACAAGATGGAAGAGATTCAGCCTAAAGCAAATGAGCAAATGAACATAAATACTCATTTGGTCTGAGAATATCTCCCTCCCCCTTTATTATTCTGTATATCCCCTTCTTCCATTCATACTTTAAAACTTATTTACATTAGGGAACTCCACTTCTTCTCTCACATATTCCTAATTCTTCTATTTGGCTTCCATTCTCATTATATAACTGAAACCTCTCTCTCCAAAATTACTTAACTGTCAAAGTGAGCAGTCTCTTTAAAATCCTAATTATTGAGGTATCCAAAGTTTAGATACCAGAAATAATAATCTCCCCACTAATGTTTTCCTTCTATATTTTCATATTATTCTCCTCCTCAATAAGATTGGTGGTTTCCCATTATCTCTGAATCAAAGAAAAAACTCTCCTTTTAGTATCGAAGCCCTTTATCAACTTTCCCTTCCCCATATACCAGTCTTCTACTCTACTCCCTTCTATAAAATTTACAATCCAGCTACTTTCTCCTATTTATTGGTACTCGCACACACTACTCCATCTCCAAATTTCCTACTTTGTCTTACTCATCATTGTTCAAACAAGATATTTAATCTCCAAATTTTGTTTTTTCATTGGCTGTCGACCATATCTAGCATGTGTTCTCTCATCATCTCTGTCTAGTTTATCTGCGTGCTTTCAAGATTTGCTCAAACCCCAATCAGGCAAAAGGACTACTCTCCATAACAGACTTCCTAATTATTCATATATATACATTGATATTTGCATATTCCCTTCATTCAAATGTTAGTACTTTTCATGCAGAGATCATATTTTTACATTGTTTGTATCTTCAGATTTAGAATAATGTCTGACATATTTGGTGTTGATTTAATAAATGCTTGAAAAATAACTGTCTCCCTATAACTTCAATCCTAGTTTTGCTTTATGTGGAAAAACAGGAAAAAGTCTCTCCCTTCTCTGAGACGGACTTGGTGTGTTTGAAAAGATTAATCACATTGATCCTGATAATTAAATGCAAATTCACCAATATTTTGACCATTTTTTAAAACTTTAAATGCATTGATTTTCAGTAATTTCAAGTATACAGCACAATAAAAAGTGGGAATTGCTTTAACAGTCATAATCTGGTAATGAAACAATTTTCCCCTGAGTCACCTTTTGTTGCTTCAGATATTCTGAAGAGATTCATTTTTCAGATTCATAAAAAAAATAAGTTCTTTTTGATAGGATCTTTCAGAGCAGGTACTAAATGTTTTAATTAGTGAGAAAATGACTTTGAAAATTAAATAGTAACAATGAAACAATGGTCTTTAAAATTAACTGGAAGCAAGTGTTTATTACTTTTCCAGACCTTTACATCCTAACAAATGCATAACAACTAATTGACTATCTTAAAACTGTAATTATTGTTTCCTGCTAAATCCCTTACCAAAATAACCTTGGGGAAGGGTTAGATATTTAATTGTTATTGTTTTCCTTTTTGTTCATTTCTTTCTTTTATATTTTTTGCATCAGCAACCAAGTCAGGTATGTGAAGACATAGCTGAAAATTTATAAATATGGAGTATATGACTTTTAAGGAATAGAACTGTTCAGGGTTAAAGGGATTTTTTTTTATTTTATTATTTATTACTCAAGCTTTCTGGAAATTTAAACTACAACAAAAGTGAGGGTAGGAACATTTAAATGACATATTTCCATTAAAATAATTGCATGATTAAGTGTGGTCTTAGGAGACTAATATTGACCCTGGGTAAAATTTGAAGGAGAGCACTTAGGTAGCACAGTAAATGTCTTGTAGCACCAGAAATAAGGAAAGCTCATCTTCTTGAGTTCAATTTGAACTTCAGGTACCTACTACATATGCGACTCTGGTAAGTCATTTAACTTTGCTTGCCTTAAATTCCTCATCTGTAAAATGAGCTGGAGAAGGAAATGGCCAAATACTTGTGGATCTTTACTAATAAAACCATATCTGTGTCATAAAAGGAATTTGGTAGGACTCCTTCTTTCCCTATTTTTTTCAAATAGTTGGATAGTATTGGAATTAATTCTTCCTTAAATGCTTGGTAGAATTCACATATAAATCACCTGTCCCTGGAGATTTTTTCTTAGGGAGTGAATTAATAGGTTGTTCTATATCTTTTTTCTAAAATGGGACTATTTAAGCAATTTATTTCCTCTCCTGTTAATTTGGCAATATATATTTTTGTAGATATTCCTCCATTTCACTTAGATTATCAAATGTATTGACATATAGTTGGGCAAAATAACTGCTAATTATTGCTATAATTTCCTCTTTATAAAGTGGAAAGTTCTTCTTTGTCATTTTTGAGACTAACAATTTGATTTTCTTCTTTTCTTTTTCTAATTAAATTAACTAATGTTTTTTTTTCTATTTCATTGTTTTTTTCCACAAAACCAACTATCAGTTTTATTTATTAATTCAATAGTTTTCTTACTCTCAGTTTCATTAACCTCTTTTATTTTCAGAATTTCAAATTTGATATTTAATTGGAAGTTTTTAATTTGTTATTTTTCTACATTTTTTACTTGCAAGCCCATTTCATTGATCTCTTTCTTTGTTTTATGCAATTAAGCATCTGAAGACATAAAATTTCTACTAATAACAGCTTTTGCTACATCCCACAAATTTTGGTATGTTGTCTCATTTTTGTCATTCTCTTCAATGAAATTATTGATTTGCCCGTGATTTGTTGTTTCACCTTCTCATTCTTTAGGATTAGCTTATTTAGTTTTCAATTAATTTTTTATCTATTTTCTCCTGGCCTTTTATTGCATGTAATTTGTTATTACATCATGATCTGAAAAAAAAAAAAATTATTTACTATTTCTACCTTTCTGCATTTCATTTTGTGGTTTTAGGTTTTGTGCCCTAATCTGTAGTCAATTTCTGTATAGGTTCCATGTACTGCCAAGAAAAAAAGTGTATTCCTTTCTGTCTCCATTCAATTTTCTCCAAATTTTCATCGCTAACTTTTTTAGAATTCTATTTATTTCTTTAGGTTCTTTCTTATTTATTTTGTGGTTTGATTTATCTATCTCTGAGAGAGCAAGGTTGAGATCCTCCATTAGTATAGTTTTGCTGTCTAATTCTTCTTGCAGCTTTTTGAATTTCTCCTCTAGGAATTTGGATGCTATACCACTTGGTGCATATATGTTTAGTCTTGATATTACTTCATTTATTTATGGTACCTTTAAGTATGAGGTAATTTCCTTCTTTATCTCTTTTAATTATATCTATTTTTGCTTTTGCTTGATCTGAAATTAGAATTGTTACCCTAATTTTTTTTTTTTTACCTCAGCTGAAGCATAATAGATTCTGCTCCAGCCTTTTATCTTTACTCTGTATGTGTCACCCTGCTTTAAATGAATTTCTTGTAAACAAATTTAGGATTCTGCTTTTTCCCAGTAATTTTCATAAAATGCTTAGAGAATTCACTCCTCTATTTACTAATATAAAGTAACGACCAATTTATTACCACCAATATCTAATAAAAAAATTCTCTATTTGGCTCAAAGCCCTTTACAATCTAACCTCGTTTTTCCCTTTCCATTCTTTATAAATTTTACTCCTCAACATAACCCAGAGAAGGAAGTCAGAAAAGAGTAGTTATAGAAATAAAAAAAGCAGGCAAGAGAAAATAAATAAAAATTATCTCACAACAATGCTTTTCAAGATACTCTTGAACTATCTTAAACTATTTCTTGTGATAAATATTGAGATAAAGAAGGGAAAGTAATTTTAAAGTAATAGATTTATATGATTCATAATATTTCTGATTGATACTTCATTCTAACAACACTTCATTCTAACAACGAATTCTTTGCTACTCCCTAAATTCTAGTCTCTGGTTATCTTCCAGGCCTATAAAGCTCTCTTTTCTCAGTTAAGATTATGGACATTTTGGTTTACTTTTAAGGCCCAACTAAATTTCAGTTTCCCACAGGAAGGCTTCCCCAGTCCTTCTTGATTCTAGTGTCTTCACTCTGCTAATTATTTCCTTTGCTTTGAATATATTTGTTTGTTTAGCATCTCTTCACATTGCCTTTTATTCTCCTTTAATGTAGGGGCTATCTTTTGCCTTTTTTATTTCCATTGTTTATTACAATTCCTGGCATATATAATAGGCACTCAACAAGTTGTTGTTGATTAACGTATATGACATATATATTACATATATATTTCAATAATAGTGTGTATAATAATCCATTTCTAAACTATTACTATAAAGATGACAAGGATTCCCCTAAACATTGTGTTTTCCACCAAATTTATTGTAGTTCTAGGTTTTTGCATGTTTTTGCTTGCTTTACTTGAAGTGAAAAGTCCAAATATAATGTGGAAAAAGCAGCGTTCGATAATTTCCCAAATCTATTGACAAGTGTATATTGACGACGTTGAAACTTTTTTATATAAGGAGGTCAGCTAAGCCTGTAGCATTTCCAGCAACTTTTGGGTTAATTGGAGGGGCCACCCTTGCCTATATTTGAATACTATCTCAGATATTTAGCAATTGTGTGACCCTAATAAATTCACTAAACCTCTGGCAATCTTAACTTTTGCAAAAGGAGGATAATACTAACATATATCTCACAGTTATTAAATTGTTTTACAAATTTTAGGAGCCAAAGATCTGAGTTTGAACACAGTTCAACCACTTAATAATTGTGATAATTTAACTCCTCTAAGCCTCCGTTTCTTCATCTATAAAATCAGAGTTTGGTTAAATGATTGTAAATGTCCCTCCAGATCTAAATCTATAAACATATGCTCATGAATATAATATTAAGTGCCAAGTCAGCCTATATAAATTGAAAGTGCTTTTGTAGTTCAAAAGAGATGCTTGTGTGTTATAGTGTTAAAGAAGATTTAACGGAAAAAAGGAAAGGAAACTGGATCTTGAAAGATTCAGATCAGCAAAAAACAATAGGAAATATATTCTACATGGCATGAACAGCATGAGAGAATGGAGAATTTATAGATTCAGGGACAAACAGTATGGATTTATAGCTTTCCCATGGTCTTTCAGCTAGCAAGAGTTACTCTATTAACCTGGTATGCTGGTGATCTAGAACGGGTGCTCTTTTTTAGTTATAATTTAAAATACACTTTTCTGATACCCTTAAAATCTTTAAGTTAATTGTGAAAGTCTCTTGTAACATTTTCTATGAAATCTTTAGATTTAATGAGCTTGTTACTGTTTTAAGTAAGCTGCCACTAGAGAGCTGTCAACCTAAAATAATCTCACAAATTCTCATCTGAAAAACTCTCACAGGAATTGAATGATCAAGGAGATCATTAAGAGAAGAGAGAGAGAGAGAGAGAGAAGAGAGAGAGAGAGAGAGAGAGAGAGAGAGAGAGAGGAGAAGGAAGGAAGAAGGGAGGGAGGGAGAAAAAGAGAGATTCTAAAGATGAAATAGGCAAAATTGCACAGCATTGCATTTTAAGATATTTCCACAATTTTCATTTTCTAAATATCCTCAAGCAGTAGAGCAAATGATTTGCGATGAATTAATTTTGATATATGTGTAGCAAATGTGATAGTGTGTCTTTTATGATTTAGAAATAATTGAAAAAATATCATTAGAATCAAGAAAACTACCAATTCATTAATATAGAACACACAAACACACACACACACACACACACACACACATATATGTTATATGTAACCATCAGAAATAATGTGCACTTTAAATAGGTAAGGTCATAATACTTCTTTTAATTTTGTAGTGGTTTTGGCACCAAGACATTAAGCCATCAATTATAGTTATTGCTAATCACTAAAATCTCTTAATGGCACAGAATATGATCTGAGAAACCCAAAAAGTTCCTTCCCACAAAGACAATAGATTTATGGTCACATAGGCTTATAATTCATATTGACATTAAAGAGAGGGGTAACTAACTAATAGGAGTTGGGAGAGGCTTCACTCTCTCTATGCATAGAACCCTACTCTGTGGTGATACTCAGAAAATTTCTAAAATAAAGGTTAGTATCATGTTGAGGGTTTCTCCAAATGTAAATAATCAAGTCATTTCTAAAAACCAGAAAAAGAGAAAAAATTAGTGCACAATATCCAAATGTACTATAGGACATTGACTTATTTCTTCCTCTGTAGAAAATGTTTAAAATACAAAAGAGAAATACACAGAAAATGTACAGAGAAATAAATAAACACAAAATAGCCCTTTATATTTATTATACTTATTTTTGAAGATCAAGAAAACTTTCTGGATCTGCTGAACACATATTTTTTTTCATATTCATCTCAGACATGCACTGTCCAAATAATTCTCAAAATCTAGTATCCTAGTTATTCAGGTTTAGCTTTCTTTAAGCTATTATCTGCAAGATCTTTTTAGAAATCTTCCACATCCTTTGAGATGCAGATTCTTATGAAAATCACCTCCCACCAGGCAGCCAGCATCTTTTTCATTGACTCTTTTCTAACTATTTGGAAATATTCCCACCATTCTCCAGACCTACTCCAATGACTCTGTTACCTCAAAAAATTGGCAATTCCAATAATGAAGATCATAACTCCTTCTTGTGTGAGTTGGATCCATTTCCTCCCTAATGGCTGGATCCATTCTATATACTGCATAGCTTCCTCAATTACTCCTAAAACTGATTAAGTAACAGAGTCCAGCTAGAAGTCCATTTAGCATCTCTTTTTTCCATGTGATTGATCTACCTTTTCTTCTTCTTTTCCAATTTCTTTTTTATAAAGTTTTTTTTTAATTTACAAAACATATGCATAGTCTTCTACATTCACTCTTCCAAGACCTCGTGTTGCATATTTTTCTCCTTCCTTTTCCTCTAAACCCTCCCCATATGGCAGATAATCCAAAATATGTCAAACATGTGCAATTCTTCTATACATATTTCCACAATTATCATGCATGCAAAAAAATCAGATCAAAAAGGGAAAAAATGAGAAACAAAACAAAATGCAAGCCAATGACAAAAAAAAAAAAAAAAGTGAAAAAATACTATGTTGTGATCTACACACAGTCCTCACAATCCTGTCTCTGGGTGCAGATGGCTCTCTCCATCACAAAGACCAAGGAGCTGGATACAATGTTCCTTCTACTCATTTCTCTTAGCAACAATTCATGTAAGTCTCTTAAGCCCTTTCTGAACTCATCCTCTTTATCATTTCTTATAGAAAAATTATATTCCATGATATTCATATGCCATAACTTATTCAGTCATTTTTCAACTGATTAGCATACACTTCCTTGACACTACAAAAAGGGTGCTACACACATTTTTACAGATATAGGTTCTTTTTTCACTTTTTTATGATCTCTTTGGGATACAGGCCCAGTGATAAAACTGCTGGATCAAAAGAAATATACAGTCTGATAATGCTTTGGACATAATTCCAGAATGCTCTCCAGAATGGTTGAATCAGTTCACAATTCCACCAACAATGTATCAGTGTTGCAGTTTTCCCACATCCCCTCCAACATTCATTGATATCTTTCCTGTCATCTTAGCAAATCTGAGAAGTCTGTAGTAGTACCTAAGAGTTGTCTTAATTTATATTTCTCTTATCAATAGTGATTTAGAGCATTTTTTCATATGACTAGAAATGGTTTTAATTTTTTCATCTGAAAATTGTTCATATCCTTTGACTGTTTATCAATTTGGAAAATGGCTTATATTTTTATAAATTTGACATAGTTCTCTAAATATTTTAGAAATGAAGTCTTTATCAGAACCCCAGTTTACTACTTCCCTGCTAATCTTGTCCACATTGATTTGTTCATACAAAAACTATTCAATTTAATATGATCAAGGACAGAACCAAGATGGTGGAGAAAACACATGCTTCATTCTAAGCTCCTCTTCTGCCCTCACTATTAATTACCAAACTCAGCCTTAAAAATAGTGCTTGACTGGTGAAATCCATGAATATTGGGAGTACAACAAATTACCAGCCAAAGATAATCTGGAAGATTGCCAGAAAAGGTTTGTCCTGATCTTTGGGAGAAGGCCAGTGCAGGCAGGGAGGCAGATCCAGAGGCTAGTACACTGAGCAGAAGGGGGTGGGGTGGTCTCCACATGTGGGTGAAGATTTTGCAGGAAGGACCCTACCACAAGTTAGATGCTCTGCTTTGGTTTCAAAGCAGTAGATCAGCAGAGAAAGAAAAGCCAAAGGTACTCCCCAAAAATGCCAGAATCTAACAGGATCTGGCTACACCCACCCAATATCCGAAAGTGACTCAGTACTGACTAAAACACAGCTGGGCAGCTGCATTCTGCAGTGTGGGCTTTTTCCCGGGGCAGTCACACTTCTGCACAGCAACGGGGCTCTGCCCGGGGAAGCAACAAATAGAATTCCACAGGGCAGCCAAGCTTCCCAGGAAAGAGAAACACTTACTGTGAGGAACTCTTCCCAGGGCAGGTGCTGATCCAGACATCAGGGGTTCTGCCTGGAGCAATGACACTTTCCCTGCTCAGCTGCTATCAATGGGCAGTCAATAATCAGCACAGCAGAGCTCTTCCCAGGGCACCTCCACGGCTCTACTGCTCTTAGCAGCCCATTTGCAGGACAGCTACTGTCCATATATCTATTCCTACTCTGCAGAAGAAGCTGCTCTCTTTGACAATGAGATGAACCCAATCAATTCCAATGGTGTAGTGGTGAATAGAACCAGCTGCACTCAGCGAAAGAACTCTGGGAAAAGTGTGTGAACTACTACATAGAATTCCCAATCCCTCTATTTTATTCTGCCTGAATTTTTTATTTCCTTCATAGATTACTTGTACATTATTTCAAAGTTTGATTCTTCTTGTGCAGCAAAACAACTGTATGGACATGTAAACATATACTGTATTTAACATATACTTTAACATATTTAACATGCATTGGTCTACTTGAAATCTGGGGTAAGGGGGAGGAGAAAAGGGGGAAAATTGGAACAAAAGGTTTTGCAAATATCAATGCTAAAAAATTACCTATGCATATATAGTAAATAAAAAGCTACAATAAAAAAATTAATATGATCAAAATTATCCATTTTGCATTTCATAATGTGCTCTAATTCTTTTTAGTGACAAATTCCTTCCTTTTCCACAGATCTGAGAGATAGTATCATTTTTTATGTCTAAATCATGTACCCATTTCTGTGTTATCTTGGTGTAGCGTGTTACTTGTAGGTCAGTACCTAGTTTCTGCCATACTAATTTCCTATTTTCCAAGCAATGTTTGTGAAATACTGAATTCCTATCCCCAAAACTGGGATTTAGGATTTAATAAACACCAGATTACTATAGTCATTCACAATTTTATCTTTGAACCTAACTTATTCCACTGATCAACTGCTTTATTTCTTAGCCCGTACCAAAGGATTTTGATGACCACTGCTCTATAATACAGCTTTCGTTCTGGTACATCTTACAATTTCTTACTACATCATTGGTTATATGTTTCAGTTTCCTCATGTCACCTAGACAAGTATACATTGCTCTCTGGTTAATACTCATTTTTTTAATTCTATGGAATTAATTTTATTCCATGTCTTCTAGTTGCTATGTATTCTAATTTACAGAATTCATAGCCCCACCTTTTATGATTATTCTAAATAATGACTTAAGAAATTTTTAGCTTTATTACAAAAAAATTTAGAAAAGTATTGTTGGTTCCCTTATTCTTAGTCCCATTTTATCTTCTATCCAAAAATTGGTAGGCTGAATGCCAAAATTGCCAATTTGCTTACATATCCATTTCACTTTAATTCTACTTGTTTCACTGACACCTCCTTTATTTGTTTTCTTTAATCTACAAATATAATCCATTCTCTCATTCTACTTCACTTAATTTGATTTCCTTTTAACATGAAATAAAACATTTACAAACTTAATATCCTCTTGTGACTCCTTTCCCTAGATTTCACTATTATTTACTATCCAAATGTCATTCTTTTTAGGTGACCAAATGGCTAATTCTTTACCTATTTATCAACCTGTATAAGTCAATAATTTTCAGGTTTTTCTTTGAAGCTCTGCTGACAACTAACAAAACTACTATTAACCCATTCTAATGGGACAACTTTCTATCTTTTTTGTATCTCCTACAAACATTTGTTTTCCACTAGAAAGGCTTAGATTAGTCATTTGCCACCTCTTACCCTATGGCTTAATAATAGTTCTATCATAAGTGAACTATATATGACTTTTTTTCTAGCTTTTGCATGATCACAGACCACTTAGCAAGAGATTTATTTATTTTGAAGGTATCCCTTTCTGATTACTTATTTGGCAAGTCAGTAGTATGGGATGTCATATTTTCATAAAGCTAGTTAATCTCTGACTCTTTTAGCCATTTCCATTTGATCATTGACTTAAATAGAAGCAGTTCCAATGTACAATGTACTTTGATTTCTAAGATTCCTTCATGGTTGATTTATACTCTATATGGAGGATTCTGAATAAATCAAAACAAATGACAGTATTTTACACAATCTCCTTTACCTACTCTCGTGAATGCTGCTATTTTAGGACTGATTCAAAATTTATCAGTTTTCCCATGATTCACATATTAATGTTAACATCATACCTAAAAAGAGGAATAATTTCTCCAGGAAACAAATCATCCAAGTAGTCACTTTGCTGCTATTTTATTCTTTGTGGATGTCAAGAATAAGATCTTTTCTGCTTTTAGAAAGGAAATTGATACTCTCTCTGAAGTCCAAATCATACTTGGAACCTTAACTGATTATTGTCTTTTATGTATCTTTTCCTTTAGGGGAGGGACTAATTTTGTTGTCCTTCAATATTTCCATCACCTCTTTTTCTATGGTTTATCATGCTTCAAATTAGAATGTCAAATTATTCAATGCCGAATAAGGCAAGTACCTGCAATAATTTTATCTTGATCACATATACACAAATGCCAAAAGACTGAGGTACTCACATGTACTTATGCAATCTTCAGAAAGTGTCATTTGACTCTTCCATTTTCAGACTCTTCTATTTCTTATACTTGGAAATTTAGGAACAACTCTGCTTAATTAACATTTGCCAGAATGCAGTCTCAGAAGGAGACACATGACTGGGCAGACAGGGAACATTTTCAATGAGCAATTATAAACTATATGCTAAATCAATCATTTAGGGATCAAGCTATTAATTTGATTTCTTCTCTGAGAAAATGTAAGTTCCTTGAGAGTAGACATTTTTGAGCATTTTCAAATCATAAATAATTCCCTAATATCTACTAGGTACTTCATCAGTTTTTATTTATTATAACATTATGCAAGTTTCTGCATTTACTTGTTAAACTCTAAATTAAATCATCCATTTGACTGGCCATAATATGGAAGTGAAGACCTTCAAGTTAGATAAACTTGTCACCTTAAACAAAAATGTTATTGACCACGGTCATTTCCTAAAACACTCTTTTGCTTATAACAAAGAATAACAATTACAAAAAAATGGCATAGCCATGCTATTTGATTATGTAGGCCATATTATTTTTAAATAAGTAAACTTTACTGTTCAAGTAAAGAAATGTGGTCCAATGGATTCAATGACTTGTTCAAGAATACACAGCTGATCAGTGGTATGGTCAAATCCAAAGTCTAGATTTCCCAGGTTTAAGTTACTGATCTTCCAACAACATTTCATTTTCAAACACAAAGCAGAAACAACTAAAGATCAGAAACCATATTCACTGAAGAAATTTGGTATAAGCCATGCAAAGTCTAAATAGCCAATATTTTAAAATATAAAGAATAGTGATATAATTTAATTGGGGTACATATTCTAATCATATTTATTACATAATGCTTCCTGAGAACCAAATTATCTTTCTCTGGAATTTCATTAATTTGAAATGCTCAAAAAGTAGGGAATTGCTCTGAAAATGTGACAAAAGAACAATTTAAATTGCCTTGACATAGTGGTTTTCAGTCGTTTATATTAAGGTAAATCAAATACCACTATGGTCAACTTAATACATCACCTATTATTTAGGAAATAACATAATTTTCCCTACTAGGAGGAAATTCCCAGAGAGAAATCTAAGATACGATTTTTGCCTCTTATTAGAGATGTGATTTGAATAGAGATTACCCTGCATTGCCTAAGTATCAGCCCCATTTGGGATAACATAATGCATCTAAATGGTCTTTTCAGTATATTCACACCTTTTTCCTTTCCACAAAATTAGCTTGTACAAACCCTCTGTGGAAAACATTTTGTGATGTCTGACAAACTCTGAATTTCCATGATATTAATTAGAACTCCAAATATCACCTGTTTCTCAATCTACTTCCATGTTCACTTGCCTGATTCACATACTGTCTATCAAAATTCAATCCACAGCCTCTAATTCATGCTATAATCAACCACACTGTCACATTTATTAGACTAATGCTTATTTTTACAGCTTTGAAAAGCATCAAATTTTGCCCTGTCCCTAAATCCTTTAAGCACCATTCTAGGTCTTGAATGGGAACTATATCCTGCTTCCTTATTTAGTCACACTCCAGAAAAAATAACTTCCACCACATTTTTCACACTTTCATCATACAGCTAAGACTTATAACATTATTTTAAGTCTTGAGCTGGAAAAGATAGATGTTTTCTTAGCTTTTTAATTTCACAAGCTAAACCTCTTTTAAATAAAGTTGAGTTTCAGTTGCATATTTTGATCATGTAAAGAAACAATATTTCATAATCTTAAGTAGACAAAATACTTTGAATAAATATCATGTCTGGAAAGTATTTTACTGAATACAAAAGCACAATCGAAAATACACACACAGACACACCTGTGTGTATCTCTTTTGGGGGACAGGTGTGTTGATTTGCATGTGTGAGTGATCTAGACCTGTTATTTCATCAATATAATCACTTTTACAGACTTGAAGCCTTAGAAAGTTGCCTGGGTCATTGAGAGTTTTAATGAGTTGATTATTATCAAAAAGCTGTTATTTTTAAGCAGAATTAAGCTTAGATTTTCCTTTCTCCAAGGTGATACCTCTATTATGTATGTCAAATCCTCTTTTATCTTTATTTCTGTCTCTGTCTTGCTGTTCTCTATGTCTCTTTGCCTCTCTCTGTCCCATTGTCTCTGTCTCTCTCTCTTCTTTCCTCTTCTCCACCCTCCATATTATTCCTATTTCTCAAACCTCAAACAGAAATAAAAATCTAATTATAGTTAACTAATTCATTAATATTTATTATTTACTGTGTTCCAGGGACTATGCTAAGTACTGGTGGTGCAAAAAGAGGCGAAAGACAGGCCCCACTATGAAGTTATTCCCAATATAATAGAACAATATGAAAACAAATATATTCAAGCAATTGATATAGATGATGAACTGGAAATAATAAACAGAGGGAAGGCATTATACATAAAAGGGAATGGGAAAATATGATTGACAATCAAACATACTTTATGAGAATAAGAAGTGACATTTCAACTGTATTTTGCTACATGGTTACATTTTGTGTGCCTACAATATTAAGATATTACCTAATTATAGAATAAACTTCTGTTTAAACAGATACAAAAAGAAGTTATTTTTAAAAATTGTCCATTGTTACCATTATGTTTAGTGATACAATGAGAAATATTTCTTTCCTTTGTCAATTCAATTAGTCAAAAGATAAAGTGTATTCTTTATCTCATTGGCATAATCATTCCCACCATTGAAAAAAATAACAATCATTTAATTCTTATTCATCTTGTGTAAGTTTTTTTTTTTTTTCCATTTCTCCCTTTTAAGTTATAGCTGACCAAATTACGGTCTCTTCAAATTTGTTTGAACATTGCAAGAATATCCAGATGGCATCATTCTCAACAAACTTTTTTCATTTAGGGATTTATTTTATAATAACCTTTATTTTACATCTTTTATAATTTCTGATTTTTCATATATTGTAGTCTGTTTAAATCTCCAACATACATCTTAATTACTATTGTGATTATTTTCATTTTAAATTCTTAAGAAGTTATATCTTCTATGACTCCAAGGTATGCAACACAACTGTTGATATTAAAAAAAAAAATGAGCCTTTGTATCAAGGAGAAATATTAATTCATGAAATCATCTTTGCAATTTTCCATTTGTGATCTAGTTCATTTGACTTTCCTTGTTCAATTGTGAAACAACTATACTGTCTACTTATAAAGTCTAATCAAAACATATACAATGAGAAATTAGATTGTCCATTTAAATCATACTCTGGAGAAGAAATACTTCACATACATTTTTTGCCAATTAAAAAAAAAAATAGATCAGGTTCATTTTTCCCCTTTCATCCAACTGGCCTTTCAGTTTCAATCTTTGGGATTCAGGGTATAATTAACAAATTATAGTGACATTTGAAGAAATTAAGAATACATCCTCATACAGTATTGTTGTTGAAGTATATAATGATCATCTGGTTCTGCTCATTTCACTCAGCATTAATTTATGTCAGTCTTTCTAAGCCTTTCTGTATTCTTCCTGCTGGTCATTTCTTATAGAACAATAGTATTTCATAATATTCATATACCACAATTTACCTAACCATTCTCCAATTGATCAGCATCCATTCATTTTCCAGTTTCTAGCCACTTCAAAAAGGGCTGCCACAAACATTTTGGCACATACAGGTCCCTTTCCCTTCTTTAATGTCTCTTTGGGATATAAGCCCAGTAGTAACACTTCTGGATCAAAGGATATGCACAGTTAGATAATTTTTGGGGTATAATTTCAAGTTCTCCAGAATGGTTAGATTCGTTCACAACTCCACCCAATGCATTAATGTCCCAGTTTTTCCGCATACCCTCCAACATTCATCATTATTTTTTCCGGTCATCTTAGCCAATCTGACAGGTGTGTAGTGGTATCTCAGGGTTTTCTTAATTTGCATTTCTCTAATAAATAATAAAAGCAACTTTTCATATGGCTAGAAATAGTTTCAATTTCTTCATCTGAGAATTGTCTGTTCATATCCTTTGACCGTTTATCAATTGGAGAATGGCTTGATTTCTCATAAATTAGAGTCAATTCTCTATATATTTTGGAAATGAGGCCTTTAGCAGAACCTTTGACTGTAAAAATATTTTCCCAGGTTATTATTTCCCTTGTAATCTTGTCTGCAATCATTCTTTTTGGTCTATTTTCCCCTGGCTTTTTATTGAATGTAATTTTCATTGCATCATGGTCTAAAAAGGATGTATTTACTATATCTGCCTTTTTGCATTTGAATTTGAGGTTTTTATGTCCTAATATATGGTTAATTTTTGTATAGGTTCCATGAACTGCTGAGAAGAAAGTGTACTCCTTTCTGTCACCATTTAGTTTTTTCCAAAGATTTATCGTATCTAACTTTTCTAGTATTCTATTTACCTCTTTGACTTTTTTCTTATTTATTTTGTGGTTTGATTTATCTAATTCTAAGAGTGCAAGGTTGAGATCCCCTACTATTATAATTTTACTGTCTATTTCTTCTTACAGCTCTCTTAACTTCTCTTTTAAGAATGTAGATGCTATACAACTTGGTGCATATATGTTTAATATTGATATTCCTTTATTATCTATGCTATATCTATATCTATCCTTTGCCTCTTCGTGTGATGTAGTACCCCCACTTTACCCTTTTTCTAGTACAATTTCCTTTCTACCTCTAGTTTCTAGAACAAATTATACATGTGTTCTTCATATATCTTTATAGCAGAAATATAGTTCCCAAGATTTCTTTTTATTTTTTTAGGTTTCTCTTGAGTTCTATATTTGGAGATCAAACTTTGTTTAGTTCTGGTTTTTTTATCAGAAATAGATGAAATTCATTTATAACATAACATCTGGGCAGTTCTCTTTGATTATTTTCTGGAATATAGTGTCCAGGCTCTTTTTTTCATGATATTTTTCAGAAAGTCCAATAATTCTCAGATTGTCTGTCCTAGATCTATTTTCCAGGTCTGTTATTTTCCCAAGAAAAGGTATTTGACATTTTTTTCCATTGTTTCATTGTGGGTTTTTTTTGGCTTTGTTTGACTGATTCTTGGTGTCTCCTCGAATCATTCAATTGCATTTATTCAATTTTAATTTTCAATGAATTATTTCCTTCACTCATCTTTTTAATATCTTTTTCTAATTGTGCAATTGAGTTTTTAAGTGAGTTGTTTTGTTCTATGGAATTTTTTTCCTATTCAGCAATTTTATTTTTTAGAGAGCTTTTCTTTTTGCAATTCACTAATTCTATTTTTCAAAGATTTGATTTCTTTATCCACTATATCTTTAGATGAGTGGGTTGACATCCAAACTCTCTTTCCAAGCTTCCCTTTCCTTTTCCCATTTTTGTTTTATCACTCTTGTGAGAGCCTTTTTAATTTCTTTTAGGAGAGTTTTGTGTGTTAAGCACCAGATCGTATCCCCCTTTGGGGATTCATCTGGAGACAGTCTGTTTTTAGTCTCCTCAGGGTATAAAGTCTGCTCTCTATCCATATATAACTATCAATAGTTAAACTTCATTTTAATTTTGTGCTCGTTTTGTCAAAAATGAATCAAAGAAAACAAACTAGCAAAAAAACAAATGCAATCTGTTTTTTGGGAGGATAGGGGGGAGAAGGTGGGGAGAGGTTGGATGGTATTACCGAGCTTCCTCTACAGACTGGGGGTGGGGGGGTGCAACAGTGAGGCACTAGCAGGAGCAGGACAGCAATGTCTGAGAATCTGAGAGTGTGCTGAGTCACTCTAGATGGGTGTGGCTAGGTCCTGAAAGATCCTAGTTCGGGGTTATAGTCCTTACCTCCTGCATTTACAACTCCTCTGCTGATCTACTGACTTGCTGCCAGGGCAACGTAGTCACACTGCTAAAGTTCTCTCCAAAGAAACAGTTGAGATCACACCCTAACCCCCTCAGTCAGCTTCATACTCTCACTGCTGTTGTGCTGGCACTACATGCCTGCCTTTAGTCTGCGCCTAATCTAACCATCCCCACCTGGAAGCAAAAATAGACCTTTTCTGGCAAATTTCAAGAATATCTTCTGTTAGTAGTTGTGTGTGTGTGTGTGTGTGTGTGTGTGTGTGTGTGTGTGTGTGTTTCAGTCAAGCACTAATTCCGAGGCTTTGTCATAAAATAAATTCTGAGAGCAAAGATGGAGATTAAGTAGATGGTGTCCTCTCCGCCATCTTGGCCAGAAATCCACCCCTAATATTTCAATTTTGGACATGAATGTGTTGTTCACAGTCAGTGATTACATTATCTTAAACACACTAATAGAAATCATTCACATGAAGTAATCAGAAGGAAGCAAATTTTTTGCCTCAAAATCGATTGCTTTTTTGAAAGAAGCATAGAAGCTATAAAATATTCCAGTATTGACAGAAGGCACCTAAGGCACTTATTTTTTTTTTGAAAGAAGTAAACAAGAAGTCTTTGTCAAAAAAAAAAAAAAATCCATGTTGATTTAAAAAAAAAATACAATAAGTATGAAATTCTTGATTGTGGTACAATTCTTCTCAAAATAACTCAAAGTGCTTTCCCAACTACCTCAAATCTCTGCTGCAACAATCAAAGCTCTGTAACTGTTATGGGCAACACACATTTGATAAAAATCTTTGCTGTACCTGACAATTGATCACAATTTTCCTTATTTGAACATTATTTGTGTTTTCAAGATTATACTTTATCACTCTCAAGCGAGTAATCCAAGTAAAAGGATGATACATACTTCTGGGTAAACTCTGAAGGATACTAGTAGAGGCAGACTCTCCAGTAATATTTTTGGGTTTATTATTATTGAAAATGCCACTCCAATCTAAAAGCAAAACTTTATTTGTAGAATGGTTAATAGGAAAGTTGTCTTACTGATTATTATAAAGTTTTATCTAAAGACTTAAAAGAAAAACATGCCAATTTTTTGTTTGTTTGTTTGTTTGTTTTTTTATTATCATAGTAAGTAGACCAAAGCAGATCGGTTGTGATTCTTGCAGAGACTATGAGCAGTAAGAACTACCATGACTTCCTTTCTATGGAGAGCACACTAGAAAGCAATAGCTGAACAGATGCATTAAAATTTTATCAAAGAAGGAAAGAAAAAGAATGGAATTCAAATGAAAGGGAAGAAATTGGAAGAAAGGAGGAAAGTAACAAGAAGGAGAGGGGTAAGGGGTAGGGAGTGAGCAGAAGAAAGGAAAACAAAGGAAAGAAGAGGGGAAAGAAACAAAGGAAGGCAAGCAAAAGTAAGCAAAAGAAAATAAAAGAGAAGATATTGATAAAAAATATTTATTAGAGCAAAGTAATTATAGGCCTTTCAATTAATTTTTTTGTGTGTTCAGCCATTTTGTTATTCCTTGTGGAAGTCTATCTTCTGATCTTGGACACAAGGTTTTTGAGAGTGATGATGACTATATATCACAAAATTAACATTAGCTATATACTTTATAGAATATCTCTAGAAACTATAGGTTTAGATTAGATAATTAAGTATTAAAGTAGTAATTTTTCCATTTTTTTCTGTTGTCTGAAAGTTTTCCCAATAGAGAAAGCTTAATTAATTAATAATTAAGAGATAATTAAAAGATCCCTAAAATAACTGAATCCTCCCATCAGTAATATATACTATCTCTAGGTCTGCTCAGTAATACAAATCAGGAACTCATCATCAAATTACTCAAAGTCTAGCAGGATATAGCATATTCCCACTATATTATTACTTCTTTATTCTTCCATTGATTTTCAGCTCAACTTTATTAATACCTATTGAAAACTTGGATTTTATCAAAAGAAAATATCTTCTTGATATAATATTACTTCCCTGGATCTCTTTGTCTTTTCCCTTGTTAAGCAAATAGAAGACCTTCCAATGTCTTTTTTGAGGTATCAATTTCAGATTAATTTTCAATGATATCTATGCAGAGTTATTAAATGAATGCACCAAAAAGACAATATAGTTCCTAATTTTACAGGCCATATTGACATGTTATTGTCACAATAACAAGTATATATCAAAAATAATAGATTCAATTATCAAATTCTAAACCTATCAATAATTAATAAATTTACATTTTAAGGACATTGTTGGTCTGATTGAGAAATAAGACATTGTTTCTTTTCAATATTTTATTTTTGATTTATCTATGAATTTTATTTGACTTTTAAAGTTTTCTTCCATTTTTTTTTTGTTTTTTCAAAACCCAAGTCTCAAATTGAAACAATTCTGCTTGGCAGATCCATGACACCCTCAGCTGCTTGCTTTATAAATGTTTTATATATCTCTTCCCATTAATTTTTTTCAAGTATGTAGCTTGGTCAAATTCCCAAATGTTTCTCTCCAGTTTTCTTTTTGAAAAAACTTCAAGTGTCTGTGTCACCTTCTTACATATACATATGTATATAGAGAGATGTATATCTATACATAGATAGATAGATAGATAGATAGATAGATAGATAGATAGATAATGTTCTCATTTATCCATTCCACTGGGATAAGTCTTTACATGCCTGTGATTGACACCCCCCTAACTCACTGATGGGTTTGAGGCCTATAAATAACTCTCAGTCTGGTTTAGCCTGTCTGAAAAGACATTTTTATTGTGGTGCAGACACTGTATTTGATAGCTTGTTGGAGCCACATATGATGTATTTAGACACACACACACACACACACACACGTGTGTATGTGTGTGTGTGTATTTATCCATACATATGCATGTATAGGGGAGTAGATTGATTATTTCAAATGATATAGGAAACCCTAAGAGGAAGAAATTCTCTCTAAAAACATAAATTAACATCTTCATTTAAATTCTTGAAGAATTACCTACAGCATGAAGAGTTTAAGTATCTTTTTAAAAGTCATATATTCAGTATATGTCAAAGGCAGTGCTTCCTAGCTCCAAGATAGGCTGTGTTATGTCTTGTTGCTTCTGCTTTTCTCTATGTCTGTTTATGGCTCTGTTTTTGTCTTTTATATACACTCACCAACATATATGCACATAAATATGTGTATATAGATTTATTTTATTGAGTATGGAGGCATTTTGTTTAACAAAAAATTTGAAAAGTTTTGAGGCCCTATAAATGCATGCTCTTAAAAAAGAAAGGAAATGTTAACAGCTAATAACTCATTATTTAATTAGTCCAGCAAATCCAAAAAATAGGAAAGAAATTTTAATTAGTAAAATTATTTTCAGCAATCTTATATCCAAAGGGTTAATCTCCAAATGAATGCCATGTTAGTAAGGAAAGCAAAAGTATAATGAAAACTTATGGTCTTATTCTCCAAAGAGGAATGGGGTGTATCACAGTTATAACCACCCACAGAGCCCTATCAACTAGGAATTTGTTATGTTGTACTGTATTTTAGCTCCACATCTTCCTTTTTCCTTAAATTAGCTTCAGATTATTATTCTTATACTCTTCCCATACCGTTATGTAATTTTTAAAAGCTATTAGCTGAAACTCCACTTTACCTCTTCCTTTTTTCCTCTAACGCTACTATTTTCTATGTCTTTGATGAGTTATTGTTGCTATCTGCTCCTGTCCCCATCTGTAACTATGGCTTTTAACTAGGGTATGAATATTACCACTACTTTCTGAATTGATACTGAGGTCAACATGGGAGCAAAAATTCCCACATTTTCTGCAATTTTGTTATTAGGAGTAACAACTATGAGTCACATTTACATATTTAATCTTTGAAAAGTATTTTGAAAATATCTCCTTTTTGTTATTTGAAAGACCTATAAGAGTAATATGATAAATAGTACAAATGATAAACAGTACAAAAAGGGTAATCCAGATAGCTGTTCTAGATAGAAATTCTTGCCTCTTCAAAGCTTATTTACTTTTAATAAGGCCAGAAATGCTCAGGTTCATTTACTTCTAAACTTGTCTATATATCTCATGTAGTTCACAATAACTTTTGTTTGTGTGTATATATATGTTTAAGTTAAATAACTTCAAAGTACTTCATAACTTTCATCAATAAAGTGACTAATCATTACTTTGGAAAATCGTAATTAAGCCTAGCCTCTGTCTCTTGGTACAGATTCAGAATGATACATGCTTTACAGACATAACTAAGATATCTTGTGTTGTGTTCCTTTACTTATTTATAATAGGAGCAAGCATTAAGATGAGATGAGTTAGTAAAATAATTAAGAGAGTTAAGAAAAAAGAAAGTAAAGACTATCAATAAAATTATAAAAATTATGCAGGAAAAAGTTGTTCTTAAAGTTCTACATTTTAGAAACCATCAGGGTTATTTGGTTACTCTCTAGTAAATAATACACACTTAAATAAGAAAAATATATATGGTTTGTTCTACAATTATTTTCTTTTTGTTCGTTGTATATTTGAAAAGTTTGTTTGTTTGATGATTGTTGAATTCATAATTAATATATAATATACCATGAAACCTTGCTAAAACCCTTATTAGGGTTGCTAACCCACCTTTGGTGTCTGTCTTCACCCAATTTTCATATGTGGCTCCAACAAAGTATATCAAATACAGTGTCTGCACCACAATGAAAATGTCTTTTCAGATAGGCTAAACCAGACTGAGAGTAATCTATGTGCCTCAAACCCATCAGTAAGTTAGGCGGATGTCAATCACAGGCATGTAAAGACTCATCTCAGTGGAATGGATAGATGAGAACATTTTTCTCCAATTGAAGAAGATGCTATGGAACACTTGGAGTTTAGTTAAATATGGAAGACGCTAAGCTCATCCTCTACATCCCAGGTCATTATCAGTTGTCTTGATTTATGCACTGAACTTCTGTAACACTGAAAGAGAAAGTTAGGCTGAAACTTTGTGTAACTCTAATTTACTTAAATCCAACTCATGTGCAAGTCAAGACATCCTATAATGTCCTCTTCAAAAAAATGGAAAAATAACACTACCTACTAGCTACTATAACATAATATTTTATCATATAAATATATATATATATGTAAAATACACACACACACACACATATATACCAAAACATATGTACATTATACATTTATGTATGTTATCACCATTAGATTCTGTCCAATAAATAATCATTACTACTCTATTGGAAGTGCTGAGGTAATACTTCTCAAAGGTTGGATCTTCAGTGGGAGATGTTTCAAAAAACAGAAATAATAACTAAGATAAATAGATTTGAATGGATTAAAATCTGCATTGTGGAGAGAGTACCCATTTTTATTAGGTTATATGTTTATTAAAATATATAAAACAATTTATAGATTCTCAGAATCTCTTGTTTATAAGGGATCTCAGAATCCCAAATCCAAATAGTACACAAAGAAGAATTTCCCTTACAACATATTATTGAAGTAATCATATAATTTCTTCTGGAAATTTTCTAGCAAGAAAGAAACTTATCACTTCCTAAGATGCCTCCCCATTTGGAATGGGGTGGGGAGGTAGGGCAGCTCTAGCTGCTCTAAAATTTTTTCTTTTCCCACTTTCTATAATTTGTATTTATTTCTTCTATTTCTACCATTTGGAACAACCACTTTTAGGCTTTTGGTACAATCTTAAGTCACTACAGCATGTCATCCATCCTTTAGAAGCTTTCCTGCTTATCAATTCTCCTCTCAACTATGGCAATCACAACTGAGTAAGAACATAAAAACAACCAGATTTACTTTAACCAGGCAGAAAAGATCACTATTATCACTTTCCTATTCTAAATTTTAAATTTTAAAATATCTTAATACACCATGAAATTGAATTTTTTAGAGGTGGGGGTTACTATATGACACAATTACTGACTTTGAACAAAAAGTCCATTAAACCTTCCTGATCTTATCAAAGGAAGTTCTTTCTAGTCACTTTTCCTTTATCTAATACTTTTAAAGCTTTAAATACTTTTTAAAGCTTTTAAAATCTCCACCCAGAATTTCACAACTCTTACTATTAAATTTCATCTAACTAGGTATATTTCAATATTCCAGATTTTCAAAGTCTTTTTGCATCTTCAAAGTTTTGTTATCCATCATATCAGTTATCTCTCATAGTTTTGTGTGATAAATAAATTTTACAAGCATGTCATTTTTCATCCTTTTATCAGTCATTTAAATATAGTCAATATCATAGGGAAAAAGCATTTCAAAATAAACTATATTTCATTTATTTAAAATGCCTCATCTAAAGAAAAAAAATGTTATTCTTGAGTATGTATAAAGTAGTGCAGAAGACTAATTCCTGGGCTTATTTTTGAACACAGGCTTATTTTTGAAAATTTTGAATTTATTTGAAAATAAAATTATAGAGTAAGATCATTGCTTTGCTTTGTAAATTTTTAATAACTAATCACCTGGATATTCTATGTTCTTATAACCCTTATATTGAAATGCTATACTTATATGCTATTAACAAGATGAGGTTATATATGTTACTATATAATTGATCTTTTCTGTCATAACTATTATTAATGACAGACATATACATGGAAATGGTTGGAAAGTGCCTGTGTTACAAAGGTTAGGTCATGGTCATTCATGCCTTGAAGAAAGTCTGAATTTTTTTATATAAAACCAATTTCAGGCAGTTGCCATTTAGCCCTGGGCACTTCTTTCAGGAGGAGACAGTCATCACACCAATTTCAGTTAACTGGCCATTCTTAGTGCCTTTACTACTTGATAGAATTCTAGATGACATTGAAAGGTATACTAAATTTATTATGGGTAGATCTCTGCTCTGTGGATCATACCAAAGAAACCAACAAGTAGGCACTACTAAGGATTATGACAAAAATATTAAGAAGCACAAATACCAACAATTTTTTTTAATTTTTGTTTAGTTTTCTAATACAAATTTGTGCTATTCTATGGAAAATAAATTAGAATTTATTTCATCTTAATCTGAATTTGATATTATCTTGACCAAATTAATTAGACAAAGCAAACTTTGGACTCTTACTTAAAAGATGACATTTTTACCCACAATATTATTCACTATCTTTTCAAGGCTAAAGAGAGGCAATGTGATGTTCTGGATAGAGAGTCAGCCTTGAAAGTAAAAAGATTTGAATTCCAAAGTGTCAACATCCAACATACATTGACTTTGTGTTACACAGTAATTCATTTAATTTCTTAGTATTACAGATAATTCTCTAAAGCTATAAATTCCAGAGAAATTGCCACACTGAATTGAAAGAAAATATTTCCTCACTCAAGTTCCTGATAACAAATTGAGTCTAATCTCTATCCTTATCTACTTGAAAGCTAACAATATTTTCTGATTTATGTAGTACTTAAAGGATTGAAAAGTGTATCACATATTATATATCATTCTACCATAATTTTGAAAAAATCTTTGAGATAACTATTACAAGTGTTAATCAAATTTCTTGAATGAGGAAGTGTGAAACTCAGATATCTCATAACTTCTGGTTCACTTCTCTTTCCATTACATCCTGACATTTTTCTCTAGTAAACTCCAACTAATTAGGTTTCTTTTGTTTAAGTAGACAGAAGTACCTATGTATAAAAAATTTCCAAAATTAAGATGTATGTCACTTCAATATAGAAATAATCCACCAAAGTATCCTATTATTTACTTTACCATCTCAAAGTAAATATTTTGTTTCTTAAAAAAATACCTACTACATCTACATGAGATTCTTTGCTCATGTAAAATAGACAATGTAAAAGGAAAGTTGGAAATTAATGACATAACTTCTAGATGTTGATTTCTTCCCAGAATTATTGTCTAATTTCAAGAGGCTTTCTCTCAGAATAATCTCTAAATCATCACTTTTCTCTCTCAAAGCTGGAAGACACAAGAAGGATTTTTCATCTCTCAAGGTTTCAATTTTTATACATAGGTATTTTTGCCTATTTGAACAAGTGAATTCTAATCAGTTAGAACTTACTAGTGAAAAGCAGCAGAATAAGAATAGCTAGGTGACACAATGGATAGTGCACCAGCTCTGAAATCAGAAGGACCTGAGTTCAAATCTGATCTCAGACACTTAATAGTTCCTAGCTATGTGACTCTAGGCAAGTCACTTAACCCCAATAGCTTCAGGAAAAAAATAGTAGCAGAAAATAATGGAAAGAGAACTGAATCTTCACCTTTCCTCCCATTGTTCCCCTCCCATTCCCTCCTTTCTTTCTCTTCCCTTTCAAAATATTTCTTCTTTTCTCTTTCAAAAATATCAATATATTAACCTTCATGATGGAATACTCTATCCACTGTACCACCTAGATACCCCCAGATAATTCTTTTTAAAATGATGTCTAAGTTCATAACTTTCAGAAAATCCAATGATTCTTAAATGGTCTCATCTTGATATATTTTCCATGTCAATTTGTTTTTAGTTGAATTTTTCACATTGTATTCCCTTTTTTTTTTTTTTTGGCCTTTAGTTTTGTTTTGCAATGTTTAATAGAATCATTAGCTTCTATTTTTTCAGTTCTAATTTTTAAGCAATTATTTTTTCCAGTAAAGTTTGTACTTCCTTTTCCATTTGGTTAATTTTATTCAGTGGATTTTTAAATAGGATTTTCCATTTGGTCAATACTATTTTTCAAGTCAATAATCTCCTCAATGGATTAAATTGTTACAATAACTCTTTAGACATGATTGTCTTGCATCACTTTCATTTCTCTTCCCAATGTTTCCTCTACTTTTCTTTCTTAATTTTAAAGTCCTTTTTAATCTCTTCCTTGACCAGAGACCAATTCATGATTGTTTTTTGAAGATTTGGATATAGGAGTTTTGACTTTACCATCTTCTTTTGATTGTGTTTTTTGTTCAACCTTATCAGCCTAGTAACTTCCTATGGTCAAAAATTTTTCTATTGCTCATTCATTTTCCTTGTACTATCCAAAGTTCCAGGGGGGTTATGTGGCTATTTTCAGATATACTTTTAAGGATCTATCTTCCAAGGGGAGCTGTGTTTACAATCCCCCTGTTCTATGTTTTGATCTGTGAGGGAGCACAAGCACTCTTTTCTGCTTAAAATTGTGGGGAAGGTCCACACAGTACTTGTACCACAAGCTACTTGCACCACAAGTTTTAGTATGCTATTACACCTTTTCATCCTGAGGCTTACAACTAATCCTGCAGTTTGAATCCAAGTATCAGAAAAACAAAGCCTTGTCCCAAGTGCAGCAACAAGAAGACTTTCTTTTAACTAGTTGTTTGCACCCTCTTACCAGCTGTGGGCTGAGAATCCTGAAAGCAGACACTCCAAAAGCCCTCTCTTGATCTCTTTGGGTTGGTTCTATACTATACATTCTTCACTGGACTGTGCTTCCATTCCCTCCCGGGTGGGACTGGCTTTTTCTGCCAACCCTCTAATTTGTTTTATGCTAGAAGACTTTATCAGCCTGTCATTTTGTGGGTTCTGTTGCTGCAAAATTATTTTAGGGCATTATTTAAATATCTTTAGAAGGGTTTGGGGGAGAACTCAGACAGGTCCCTGCCTGTTCTTTGCCATCTTGACTCTGCCATCATTTAAAAGACAAATATCAGCTTTCTCAAACTTTTCTGTGAAAATTCATCAATTACCCCACAATGCAGTGAACTTTTACAGCAACTGGTGAACTTGGAAGAAGATTAAAACACCAAATCCTTGCTCTGGCTAATTGGTATTACAATTTATATACCCACACCTGTATGCACATACATATTAAATATACATTCATATAAGAAAACTTTCTATAATATAATTTTTCCATCTTATTGAGTCATTATATTATGATGTTAATTTCTAGAACATATAATGCCCAGGAAAAATTATTGGAGAAGTTATTTCATAGACTGGATTTAAAGCTAAGAGAAAATTGAAAAATAATATAGTTCAGAGCTTTTTAAACCTTTTCCTCTTGTGATCCCTTTTAACGCAATACATTTTAGTAGACTTCAGGTATAAACAAAAGGTATATACAATCCAAACATTTACTGACAATAAATAATATAGAAATTTATTCAAAACAATTCTTTGGTGTACATATATGCACATATATATTAAAGACAACATGGAATTTGCATAATAATGAGATGCATATGTTTATTTTCACATAAAGAATTAAATCTTGATGGAATATTTTATAACTTTTTTTGTTTCCAAATTTTCTTTTGGCCCCCACATTCAGTTAACTGATCCCACGTGAGTTCATGATTTACAGTTTAAGAAGCTTTGATCTATTGCAACCATCAAATTTCATAGAGAAGAAACTAGAGAGATTAAATACTATTCCCTGGCTCACAGGAATAGTGAATACCAAATTTAAATTGTTAATCTCAGAGAAAATTTCTATAAATTAATCTATCTCTATACCTATCTGCTTATGTATCCCAGGAAACTCTATACATGCCAGCCTCACCTAAGTAAACTCTGATATAATTTCAAAAGTCTGAAAAGCTCCTACTATATTTGTAATCTTGCCATCTCTTGAACATATATTAACTGAACTAATATTTTAGCTAAGACCATTTTTCTTCTTCTGAAAATCAATTAATGACATTACATGTTTATGTTCCTAATACTTTTCATCTGTATTTATATGAATAAAAGTCATTTTCATTTGTTTGGTTTCTTTCTATTTCCTTAAAATCTACAAATTTAATAAAGGCATTATATTAGCTCCTGTCAATATAAAGATAAAATATAGCATCTGCTTTACAATTTATGTCTTTGAAGAAAATCACTTTATTTCTTTTATGATCACTAATTAACCACCACCCCAAATATTCTGAAAGGTTAATGAGTCTGAATTTCTCTCATCTCTACTTTGACCTTCAAGTAAGACACCATTTTCAAGAGCATCATCCTGAATGTTGATTTGGATGCTAATCCATTCTGAATAAAATGTTTTCAACATATAAGTTGTTAACACAGTGTATTACAGAAACACCAAACATTACAGGTACCCTGAGTTTAGAATACTTTCATTAGACTTTGCCCCAGTTTTTGTTTTTGTCTGTGTTTTTTATTTGTATCCTTTTATGTTAATTTTGGAGAAATGAAAAAGGAATAGTGTCCAATTAAAGTTTAAGTGATAATTTGAAAAACTTTTTAGTTATAAATTTGTATGGCCAAAAAATATTCTCTCTCATGTATAAGAAAAAAGAAACAATATCTACTAAGTACAACATTAGATTGGCAGACTTCTTACTTTATCTCTCTGAAAGATTTTTTTAGAGAGACTTCATCTCTCTGAAAGACTGAGCAACATACAAACATTTTGGTATAAAACGAGTTGTTGAAAGTGTATTTCTTTCATTTTTCAGTTCTGAAAGGTACCATGAAGCACATGTGTAATTCATCTTATTCAGCCTTTACTTTGATCTCCATTTCTAGATTGTCTTGATAGGAAATGTGAATTGCTTCTGGTCCTATAGGATCTAGTGTCAAGGTTGAGCCCTGTCTACTCCTAAGATTATTTAAAGCCATAGAAATTGGAAAGTTTGGCCAGTATTTTATCTTCCACTCTTCCCTTACATTCCAGTTTTTTTTTTCTCCCTACTGATCACATATTATAATAACTAATGTTGGAAAGAACCTTGGAGATTTTAGAATTAGAGATTTAGAGCTAGAAGTAACTGTCAAAAGCCCATAGCTTTCCAGTTTGAGGGAACTAAGGGCTGCAACATAAATATCTCCAAGGTCAAACATAGAGAGAGAAAGCAACAAAATAAGAATCTGAATGAGGCCCTTTAATTCCAAATTATAACTACTTTCCTATATAACAGACTTCCAAAGTCTAATTCTTTTTTCCTATAGTGAAAATACCACTGTATTTGTAGTCAGAAGAAACAGGTTGAAATATCTATTTTTATTACTATTGTTTATAATTATTACTCCATGATTTTGGATAAAGCTTTTTATATTTCCTGAATTGCCAATTCCATATTCAATAAAAAATATAAATAATAAATGTGCCCCGATTATCCCCAAATTGAATAATGTATATGAAAAAGAAGGCAATATTTTTACTTATCCTTCAACTATCATATCAAACTCAAACTTCCCTGGAATTTCTTTCATATGTGTTATAGCACTTAATGCTTTGTACCCCTCATCTGGGGGCTTATTTTTTCTTTACTGACAAATATGCATTCTTTATTTGAATGTGTATATAATGGATTCACATCTTAAATGATGACTTAAGGGAAGATTATGAAATAAACTATATATGTGAAAATCAGGAAATAACAAAATTACTTTCTGTAAAAGATAAATAGCCTTTGGCATTTTGGACTAATATAGATAAGAAAAGTGGGAATATTGATCCATAACTTTGGGGTAAGGATTAGCTCTAATAGGTCCACTGGGTTTGATAATAATATTACACTGAGCAGGATTTAATTAGATAAGGTAAGGCATCTCTGGTTCTCTGCCTAGTGTCACATTACTATCTCACATCACAGAGACCTTCCCTGATCCTTGCCCTCTACTTTTCTTACTTTCTGTTTCAGAAGGTATAAAGTTAAGGCTTTGAGAGACAGAATTATATGTCTCAGATCACTCTTTCTTTAGGACATATACATATTTCCTTCAGTGGTGGGTATCATCTAAGTTTTCTTTTTCAGTTAGGAGCATTCCCTTCTTATCTTTTCAAGACAGCAATTCATTAAGATGGGAATAAAAATAATTTGAATGAATGTTTGCCTCACAAAGGAAGATGTTTTAGGGGCAGCACAAAATTTGATGCTCCTGAATAAAATATTTAAACTGTTAGCATAAACTAGGAAATATATTTAAAGCTCTGTAAAGTTGAATAACTAGTCAAATGTTTTAATAACTTCCTTAACATTGGCCAAAATACATAAAATACATACAACTTCATTTATACATATTTATTTAATTTTAGTAGAAAGTAAGAAAATCTTTCTAGGAAACTATATCTTTCTGTTTCTCACTCAGCATCATTACCTAATTAGAGAATAGGAATGGGGGGGACTTCCGGTTAAGATGGCGGAGAGGAGGCTCACAGTTGCATAAGCTCCGCGCTTTCTCTCACTATCCACTTCATTACAAGCCTCTGAATCAATGCTTGACTGAAAAAAACCCACAAATAGTTACCAAGAGAAGCCATCCTTGAGATCCGCCAAGAAAGGTCTGTCTTTACTGGAGGGCTGGGGCGGTTTTAGATCGGGCGCAGGCTGAGGGCAGCGGCAGTGAGAGCACGGGAGCAGAGCTGAGAGGGGGTAGGGAGTGATCGTAGCCGTCTCTGCGGGGAGAGCTTCGCTACAGGTTTGGAACCTGCAGCAAGTCAACAGCCCAGCAGAGAAGCTAAAAACACCGGGGCTGAAGAACACAACCCCAAACAGCTGGAGTCTCTCAGGACCTGCCCCCCCCCTTCCCCCCCTCAGTGACTCAGCACACTCTGGGATCTCAGAGCGCAGGCGCAGCACAGTCCTGCTAGTGCCTCACTGCTGCCCCCTGCAGTCTGTAGAGGAAGCTCGATAACACACCCAGCCCCCCCCCAAAGAAAGACTCCAGTTTTTTCTGTTTTTCTTTGGTAGTTTATCTCTGACTAATAGACAGAATGAGCAAGAAGCTGAAGAGGACTTTAACCCTTGACAGCTTCTATACAGATAGAGAGCAGACTCTAAATCCTGAGGAGACTAAAAACAGGCAGTCCCCAGGTGATTCCCCAAAGGAGGAGATCGTCTGTTCCTCAGCACAGATGAACCTCATAGAAGTGATTAAAAAGGCTCTCACAAGGGAGCTAGAAGAAAAATGGGGAAAGCAGAGTGAGGCTTGGCAAAAGGAGAGAGAGGCTTGGGAAAAGGAGAGGGAGGCTTGGCAAAAGAGCCTGGAGAAAGTTAAAGAGAGAGTGGATAAAGAAGTAAAATCCTTGAAAAATAGGATTAGTGAACTGGAAACAGAAAACAGCTCTCTAAAAAACAAAATTGGCGAAATGGAAAAAAATTCCACAGAACAAAAGAACTCAATTGGACAATTAGAGAAAGATTTTAAAAAAGTGAGTGAAGAGAATACTTCACTGAAAATCAGAATTGAACAAGTGGAATTGAATGACTCGAGGAGACAAGAAGAATCAGTCAAGCAAATCCAAAAAAATCAAACAATGGAGAAAAATGTGAAATACCTTCTGGGGAAGACAACAGACCTGGAAAACAGATCCAGGAGAGACAATCTGAGAATCATTGGACTCCCAGAAAAACATGATGAAAAAAAGAGCCTGGACACTGTCTTCCAGGAAATTATCAAAGAGAACTGCCCAGAAGTCATAGGAACAGAGGAAAAAATAAACATTGAAAGGATTCATCGATCACCCACTGAAAGGGATCCTAAAATCAAAACACCAAGGAATATAGTGGCCAAATGCCAGAACCCTCAGGTGAAAGAAAAAATATTGCAAGCGGCTAGAAAAACCCAATTCAAGTATCAAGGAGCCACAATAAGGATCACCCAGGATCTGGCAGCATCCACATTAAAAGATCGAAGGGCCTGGAATATGATATTCCGAAAGGCTAAGGAACTTGGTATGCAACCAAAAATAACTTACCCAGCGAGAATGAGCATCTTTTTCCAGGGAAGAAGATGGACATTCAACGAAGTAAGCGAATTTCATCTATTTCTGATGAAAAAACCAGAACTTAACAAAAAGTTTGATTTACAAATATAGAACTCAAGAGAAATCTAAAAAGGTAAAGATTAATCTTGGGAACTATATTTTGACTATATAGATGTATAAAGAATACATGTATACCTTGTTCTAGAAATTGATGTGGAAAGGACATTGTACCAGAAAAAGGGTAAAGTGGGGGTAGTACATCTCATGAAGAGGCATAGGAAACCTATTATATCTGAGAGAAAGAATGGAGGGGGATGAATATAGTGGGTATCTTACTGCCTTCAGAATTGGCTTTAAGTGAAAAATCTTAAGACATATTCAATCTATGGTGAAACTTCTCCCATCTCATTGAAAAGTGAGAAGGGAATAGTGGAAAGGGAAGGAATAAGCTAAGCGGAAGGGAATACGGGAACTGGGAGGGAAAGGGGTAAGATAGGGGGAGGAACTCTAAGGCGGGGGGAGGGACACTAAAAAGGGAGGGCTGTGAGAAGCAAGGGGTGCTCACAAGCTTAATACTTGGAAGGGGGGGAAAGGGGAAAGAAGGGAGGAAAGCATAAACCGGGGTTAACAAGATGGCAAGTAATACAGAATTGGTCATTCTAACCATAAACGTGAACGGGGTAAACTCCCCCATAAAGAGGAAGCGGTTAGCAGAATGGATTAAAAGCCAGAATCCGACAATATGTTGTTTACAGGAAACACACCTGAAGCGGGGAGATACATGCAGGTTAAAGATAAAAGGTTGGAGCAAAATCTACTATGCTTCAGGTGAAGTCAAAAAAGCAGGGGTAGCCATCCTGATCTCAGATCAAGCTAAAGCAAAAATTGATCTAATTAAAAGAGATAAGGAAGGGCACTATATCTTGCTAAAGGGTAGCATGGATAATGAAGCACTATCTATATTAAACATATATGCACCAAGTGGGGTAGCATCTAAATTCTTAAAAGAGAAACTAAGAGAGCTGCAAGAAGAAATAGACAGTAAAACTATAATAGTGGGAGATCTTAACCTTGCACTCTCAGAATTAGATAAATCAAACCACAAAATAAATAAGAAAGAAGTCAAAGAGGTAAATAGAATACTAGAAAAGTTAGATATGATAGATCTCTGGAGAAAATGTAATGGAGACAGAAAGGAATACACTTTCTTTTCAGCAGTTCATGGAACCTATACAAAAATTGACCATATATTAGGACATAAAAACCTCAAACTCAAATGTAGTAAGGCAGAAATAGTAAATACATCCCTTTCAGACCACGATGCAATGAAAATTACATTCAACAAAAAAGCAGGGGGAAGTAGACCAAAAAATAATTGGAAACTAAATAATCTCATACTAAAGAATGATTGGGTAAAACAGCAAATCATAGACATAATTAATAACTTCACCCAAGAAAACGATAATAATGAGACATCATACCAAAATGTATGGGATGCAGCCAAAGCGGTAATAAGGGGAAATTTCATATCTCTAGAGGCCTATTTGTATAAAATA
The DNA here is from genome assembly GCF_016432865.1 of Antechinus flavipes. NCBI lineage: Eukaryota > Metazoa > Chordata > Mammalia > Dasyuromorphia > Dasyuridae > Antechinus > Antechinus flavipes. The sequence goes on along the minus strand of NC_067400.1, from coordinate 110,502,265 downwards.
GAGAAAGAGAAGGTCAATGAATTGGGTTTGCAATTAAAAATGCTAGAAAAGGAACAAATTAAAAACCCCCAGTCAAACACTAAACTTGAAATTCTAAAAGTAAAAGGTGAGATCAATAAAATTGAAAGTAAAAAAACTATTGAATTGATTAATAAAACTACGAGTTGGTTCTATGAAAAAACCAACAAAATAGACAAACCCTTAGTAAATCTGATTAAAAAAAGGAAAGAGGAAAATCAAATTGTTAGTCTTAAAAATGAAAAGGGAGAACTCACCACTAACGAAGAGGAAATTAGAGCAATAATTAGGAGTTACTTTGCCCAACTTTATGCCAATAAATTCGACAACTTAAATGAAATAGAAAAATACCTCCAAATATACAGCTTGCCCAAACTAACAGAGGAAGAAGTAAATATCCTAAACAGTCCCATCTCAGAAAAAGAAATAGAACAAACTATCAATCAACTCCCTAAGAAAAAATCCCCAGGACCAGATGGATTTACATGTGAATTCTACCAAACATTTAAAGAACAATTAACTCCAATGTTATATAAACTATTTGAAAAAATAGGGATTGAAGGAGTCCTACCAAACTCCTTTTATGACACAGATATGGTACTGATACCTAAACAAGGTAGGCTGAAAACAGAGAAAGAAAATTATAGACCAATCTCCCTAATGAATATTGATGCTAAAATCTTAAATAAAATATTAGCAAAAAGATTACAGAAAATTGTCACCAGGATAATACACTATGACCAAGTAGGATTTATACCAGGAATGCAGGGCTGGTTCAATATTAGGAAAACTATTAACATAATTGACTATATCAATAACCAAACAAACAAAAACCACATGATCATCTCAATAGATGCAGAAAAATCATTTGATAAAATCCAACATCCATTCCTAATAAAAACACTTGAGAGCATAGGAATAAATGGACTTTTCCTTAAAATAGTCAGGAGCATATATTTAAAACCATCAGTAAGCATCATATGCAATGGGGAAAAACTGGAACCTTTCCCAGTAAGATCTGGAGTGAAGCAAGGTTGCCCACTATCACCATTATTATTTAATATCGTATTAGAAACACTAGCCTCGGCAATAAGAGTCGAGAAAGATATAAAGGAATTAGAATAGGCAATGAGGAAACCAAACTATCACTCTTTGCAGATGATATGATGGTATACCTAGAGAACCCCAGAGATTCTACCAAAAAGCTATTGGAAATAATTCATAATTTTAGCAAAGTAGCTGGCTACAAAATAAATCCCCATAAATCCTCAGCATTTTTATACATCACCAACAAAACCCAACAGCAAGAGATACAAAGAGAAATTCCATTCAGAATAACTGTTGATACCATAAAATATTTGGGAATCTATCTACCAAAGGAAAGTCAGGAATTATATGAGCAAAATTATAAAAAAGTCTCCACACAAATAAAGTCAGACTTAAATAATTGGAAAAATATTAAGTGCTCTTGGATCGGCCGAGCGAACATAATAAAGATGACAATACTCCCTAAACTAATCTATTTATTTAGTGCTATACCAATCAGACTTCCAAGAAAATATTTTATTGATCTAGAAAAAATAACAACAAAATTCATATGGAACAATAAAAAGTCGAGAATCTCAAGGGAATTAATGAAAAAAAAATCAAATGAAGGTGGCCTAGCTGTACCTGATCTAAAATTATATTATAAAGCAGCAGTCACCAAAACCATTTGGTATTGGCTAAGAAATAGATTAGTGGATCAGTGGAAAAGGCTAGGCTCACAAGACAGAATAGTCAACTATAGCAATCTAGTGTTTGACAAACCCAAAGCCCCTAACTTCTGGGAAAAGAATTCATTATTTGATAAAAACTGCTGGGATAATTGGAAATTAGTATGGCAGAAATTAGGCATGGACCCACACTTAACACCATATACCAAGATAAGATCAAAATGGGTCTATGACCTAGGCATAAAGAACGAGACTATAAATAAATTAGAGGAACATAGAATAGTTTATCTCTCAGACTTGTGGAGGAGAAAGAAATTTGTGACCAAAGATGAACTAGAGACCATTACTGATCACAGAATAGAAAATTTCGATTACATCAAATTAAAAAGCCTTTGTACAAATAAAACTAATGCAAACAAGATTAGAAGGGAAGCAACAAACTGGGAAAACATTTTCACAGTTAAAGGTTCTGATAAAGGCCTCATTTCCAAAATATATAGAGAACTGACTCAAATTTATAAGAAATCAAGCCATTCTCCAATTGATAAATGGTCAAAGGATATGAACAGACAATTTTCAGAGGATGAGATTGAAACTATTACCACTCATATGAAAGAGTGTTCCAAATCATTATTGATCAGAGAAATGCAAATTAAGACAACTCTGAGATACCACTACACACCTGTCAGATTGGCTAAGATGACAGGAAAAAATAATGATGAATGTTGGAGGGGATGCGGGAAAACTGGGACACTAATGCATTGTTGGTGGAGTTGTGAACGAATCCAACCATTCTGGAGAGCAATCTGGAATTATGCCCAAAAAATTATCAAAATGTGCATATCCTTTGATCCAGCAGTGTTTCTATTGGGCTTATATCCCAAAGAAATACTAAAGAAGGGAAAGGGACCTGTATGTGCCAAAATGTTTGTAGCAGCCCTGTTTGTAGTGGCTAGAAACTGGAAAATGAATGGATGCCCATCAATTGGAGAATGGCTGGGTAAATTGTGGTATATGAATGTTATGGAATATTATTGTTCTGTAAGAAATGACCAGCAGGATGAATACAGAGAGGCTTGGAGAGACCTACATGAACTGATGCTAAGTGAAATGAGCAGAACCAGGAGATCATTATACACTTCGACAACGATATTGTATGAGGACATATTTTGATGGAAGTGGATTTCTTTGACAAAGAGACTTGAGTTTCAATTGATAAATGACGGACAAAAGCAGCTACACCCAAAGAAAGAACACTGGGAAACGAATGTGAACTATCTGCATTTTTGTTTCTCTTCCCGGATTATTTATACCTTCTGAATCCAATTCTCCCTACGCAACAAGAGAACTGTTCGGTTCTGCAAACATATATTGTATCTAGGATATACTGCAACATATCCAACATATAAAGGACTGCTTGCCATCTAGGGGAGGGGGTGGAGGGAGGGAGGGGAAAAAAAATCGGAACAGAAATGAGTGTAAATATAATGTAATTATTAAATTAAAAAATTAAAAAAAAAAAAAAGAAAAAAAAAAGAGAATAGGAATGGGGTAAGGAAAAAGAGAGGTATGGAAGGAAGGAAGGAAGGAAAGAACGAAGGAAGGAAAACAGGAAGGAAGCAGTCATTTTTTAAGTGCTTACTTTACACCAGACACTGTTAAGTGCTTTCCAATATTATTTCATATGATTAATATATAAACATTGGGAGGGAGGTGTTATTATTAACCCCATGTTATAGAAATCAAACCAAATGGAGTTACTTGCTAAGTATCTTAACCAAGATCAAACAGATAAATGCTTGATGTAAGATTTGGAATCTGGTCTCCCTGCTCCATGTCCAGCACTCTATTGCTGAAAGATTGATATATCTATAAAGGAGCTAAAACAGCAGGTTAATGGTAAAAGAGTTGGTTTTACATTTAGAAGGTAGGAAGGCTATAAAATAGCCTAAAAAAATGTAAAAAAAGAAAAAAGAAAGAAAAAAATCTGTGTAGAATTTTGAGAATTCATTAGAATTGAGAAGATAGTAAAAGTTCTATAAGGTCAAGTAGTTCAAGGTAAAAACACAAACCAGTAGAGATATTGAAATAAGTTTTATGAAAAGATGGATTCAATTTGCTTCTGACTTCTTTTATGATCTTTATTAGGTATAGGAAGAAGGGAGTTGTGGTCAGAGAACATGTGAAAGACCTAAAGGTGTTTTTCAAAACTGAGGAAAAAAAGCCTAGAAATTTTATAGATTATAGATTTATAGGTCTAAAAATTTAGAATCTTTAATTCTAAAATGCATGATATACAAGGCCAAGGCCCTTCAAACAAGAAAGTAACCATATTTGAGAGAAATAGTTAAAGTTTTGCTTTGTGCGAAAGAAAAAAGAAAGGACACCCATTCCTATTGGTGAGAACTTAAAACAATGGAAAAGAGGAACTTTGGACTATTTGAACAACACTAGGGTTCTAATAATGCAACTAATAAATAATTTAATGAAAATTTGTAAAGAGATGGATTTTCAGGGATCGTTTTTATTCAGTAAAAGCACCTACATCTTTGTGCTGCCTTAACTAAAAATAGTGGAGATGAGGCACCAGAGCTGTTTCCAGTTGATATCTCTTCTCCTCTCCTTGACTGAAGTATATGTATTTGTGTGTGTGTGTGTGTGTGTGTGTATATATATATATATATATATATATACATACACATACATATACATACATGTGTGTATTATGTATTATATAATATTATTCATTTATTATATTTCTTATATTAAATATTATATATGTATAATCACATTATGAATATCTTATAACATGTAAAATTAAAACAATGGTATAGTATTAATTAGGTAATATAACATAAATTTTGCATTTTAAATTATTAATTCATCTAAATCAGGAAAAAAAATGCAATTTGTTAAAAGACAATCCAAAAAGGCATCAGTTTAAGGAATATTTAGGTTTTAAAATCCATAAATGATAATATTGCAAAGTTACGGCCAAGTCTATTTTACTGAATACATTGTGGGAGGAGTTAGTGATTGTGCTATGCTGATAGACTAACAGTGTCATAGAAACTAAAAAAGAGATTTTTATGCTGACAACTCTGATGGAATAAGATCCTAAGAGGCTGGATAGCTCAGTAAACTTTATAGTAGTCTAGATTTTAATCTGGCTTCTAAAACTGAAAAAAAATTCTAAGATGTTACGAAAAGGATTGATTATTTAGTTCACTATGTGATTTATAATCAGACAAATTTTGCAATCTATAATCATGAATGAGAAATGGAGTAGCACAAAAGACAGAAACACAATAGTTGAATCAAGAAGAACTGAGTGCAATTTTCACTTCTGCTACAAACTGATTGTGTGATGTTGGATAAGTCATTTATCTAAAGCATATTCCTAAAAATCTAAGTTATACATGTCATTGGTCTTTTTGGGTTGGTAGAGAGGGTTTCCTTACATTTAGCAGTGTTATGTGTTTCCTAAAATTGTAGTTTGGACTTTTAAAGTTGATTTTTGTCTTTTTTAAAAAGGGCATTTGGAGTTAAGTAACTTGAGCAAGGTCACACACCTTATAACTGTCATGTCAGATTTGAAATCAGGCGCTCCTTACTTCAGGGACAATGCTTTATCTAGTACACTACCTAATAAGCTCAGAAGATTATTTCTCCACTCTGGGCTGTCCTGTTTTGTTCATATTTTAGTCATCTGTGAAACTCCAAGTTTCCCTTGTTATCAATTTCATGATTTTATTTTTGCTTTTCTTAAACAAAATATGATAGGACACTAGAAAATTCCAAGTGATGATAAAGTACAAAAAAAAAAAAAACCCAAAAAAACAAAACCAAAACCAAAAAAACAAAAAAGACCAAAAAAAAAAAAAAAAGTATTGTCCCTCTCTGGTGATGATTTAGAAACATTGTATTCCATGTGAAGAGCTGGCATATACTCCAAACGCAATAGACAGTTAAGTTTCCACTTAACTGTTTTGTCAGTTTGGTCAGTATAAAAGAAGAATGTAATTTTTTTCTAGATTTGAAATTTTTATTGCCTGGATTTTTTTTTCCTCTAAAAACAGGTACTACTGAGGACATCTCATGTTATTCAATGATTATTCAAATCTTTATTTAGGCCTTGATATCAATCTCAAATAAAAGTGATTGTACATAACAATGCCTGGGGAACACATATTGACTAAGAAAATCACATAGTAGCATTATCTATACTCTATTGTATTTTTATTTATTTTGTTAAATATTTCCCAATATCACTTGAATCTTGCTCAGGCCCTGAGTTGTTGGTTTGATACCTCTGATTTAGAGCCAAAATTTGAAGATACCCAAATATTACCCAGATGGTATATCTTAAGGTAATTTGAGGCTCAAGAGACAACTAAATGGATATAAAGAAAATACTCTACAAATTGAGAAAATTTTATTTTGTGAAGAGAGAAAATAAAGTTCTCGTACTATTATTTTTATATCAAGTCAAAAGATAAAGAAGTTCCTTCAAAGGGGAAACTTTTTTTCTCTTTTCTCTTTTTTTCTTTCTTTCTCCATTCCTGCCTTCTTTTTCCCTTCCTCCCTCCTTTCCTTCCTTCCTCTCTCTTTTCCTTTCTTCCTTCACTCCCTTCTTTCCTTCTTTTCTTCACTCCCCTCTTTCCTTTCTTCTCTCTCTCTTTCTCTCCATTTTTTACTTCTTTCTTTTCTTCTCTCCCTCCCTTTCTTCTTTCATTCTTTCCTTTTTTTCTTTCCTCTCTTCCATCCTTTCTTTCTTTTACTTTTAGAACAACTTTCATTCAAGAATCAGAGTCATTAAATACCTAAATGGAAGTAACACTAAGAAAAAGTCAGTTAGAATGTTTTCAATGGTCTTGAAATATTATACAACTAAAGTAAAAGACAAATAAATATGTGGTTTTATAGTAATTGAAATTTCTCCTAAGGCAGATAAAAGGTTGTAAAAACTAGAGCCAAGTAACAGATGTAACATTACATAATAATGTAATATTAGTAAGAATTAAAAACAACAGCAACAACAGCAACAACAGCTCTTAATAATATGTTTGTTGATGTACTTTTTTATTTTTGTACTGCCTACATTTCTGACATCTATTATAACATAAACCAGGGGAGATATCATAACTCAGTAAACCTAAATAACATATCAATAGTCAACACTTCATAGGAGAAATTTTCTTATTTGTAATTTGGGATCAATTTTGGGTGTCATAATTTCATAGCATTCATTTTTTAAAATTTAGTTATTGTTATTTCCATTTACACTGTTTTAGCCATGGTATATATCATTTTGCTGATTTTACTTATATCATTTTCGGTAATATTCATGATTTTTTATCTCTATTCAACAACAACAACAAAGAGAATGCTGTGATAACAATCCTTTTTTTGGGAGAAATATTATGTGTATGTGTACATACACACAAATAAACATATGTGTATATATAGACACTATAAACATATACCCACACATATATATAAGTATAAACACATTATATATATATGCATACACTATATATATACATAGTATTTACCTACAAGTATACTATACACACACTCTATTACCTACCATCTCAATATCTACCTACTTACTATCTACCCACCTACCTACCTATCTATTTGTCTATCTATCTATCTATCTACCCCAGAATGGTTTGGTTTATTCAAACATCCATAAACAGCACATTACTGTTTCTTATCTTTCTAAGCCAAAAGTTTTGGTCAGTATTATTTGCAGCATGTGACATGATAACTTAGAACTGGTTTCATTTGCAATCTCATATCATTAGTGCTTTACAGCTCTTGTCCACATGGTGGTCAATAGTTTAAAATTCATCTTTTGAGAACTGTTTGCACATATCTTTTGAGCACTTCTATATCTGAATAACAACTGTCATAAAATTATATTTTAGGTATACCAAATGTGGCTAAGGTTTTCATTTCTTCATGTTTTAAAAAAATATTGGTTTTGCCTTTAATGTCTTCCTTCTCCCAGATCACCTATTTAATAAATAGTCATTCTTTCAAATGACATTCCCTCTAGGAACTCTTCTCATATAACATAAGTGTACTAGCTGATACTAACTGTGGAAAAATCTATGCTTCCCGGTATTTATATGTAGGATATCAAAAAAAAAAAAAAAAAAAAAAAGACAGCAGAAAACTTGACAAAGCACATGTTATGACTACTAATTATTCTGGTAATTCATATAGAAACAAATTAGATCAACCTGTGAATGTGTGGTAAAGAAAGATTTTCTGATACAAGGAAGAAGATAATTAAATGTATCATTATTCTTGTAATACTGTGTCACTGAGGATGAAAAACAATTCAGAAGTCGAATAGGAGGGATGACTATGAAACTATTCCATCCTAATTCCTTCAAGCTATGCTTGTCTTAATGCTATAATGTATAAGAATAAATATTTTTCCTCACTGCCACATCATAATTTTGATCCATAAAGTTTTCTATTTGCTGCTCACCCAGATCTCTCCCAGAAGCACTAGTCATATCTACTCTATTTTATTACTGTAAAATCATTCATTTGAACCCATAGAATTTACATTAGTTCTATTAAATTTTATCTTATTTGATTTAGCTAATATGAAGATCTTTTCAGTTCTTGAATTTGCCATTTAATGGCTTGTTTCTTCTTTCATCTCTATGTCATCAAAAAATTAGATTATAAGTTCATCAATGCCTTTATTGAAATCATTAATAAAAAATATTGAAAACCTCAGGGACAAGCACAAATCCCTAAGGTATGTCTTTGGAGACTTTTTTCCAAGTTGAACAAGTGAATATTAAGTTATTATGTGTCAAATACTGTGCTATGTCAGGAGAATATACATTTAAAAACACAGAAAGTTTTTTCTCTCAAAGAATTCATAATCTAATAAGAAGATGAAAAATAAGGGGATGAAAAGGAAGTAATAACCAAGGAAAGGGATTTTTATCTGGAGAGTGATAGAGATGAAGATAATATGTGAGGGAGACAGTTGACATACAATTTCTAGAAATAATAGTAATGTGTATTTGATTAATGTGCCCAGAAGTAAAAGTAGAACTATGGAAAAAAGAGAAGGGAGAGTGAACGTGGCTGAAGAGGATTCATGTACAAGAATGGGTAGATTGAAAGATTGCCTAGGCTTAATGACTACATAGATAGAAGTTATTGTGAAGGTTTTTAAACCAGCTAATAGTCACAGTGAAGTAAATGAATTAACGGAATCATTCTTATTTAGCATCATCCTACTGATACACTGCCTACATGGATTTCCCAGTAAAAAAAAATCACTATTTTTAAATTTATCTATTTTCCCCTAAAATGCATCTCTCAATCATTTCTTTCCAACTTGGTTAATGTTAGACAATTAACTGTTGCTCTTTGAGTCCAGTCATAAAATTCGATCCAAATTCTTATAAGTATAATATTGTCTAGCTTAGGTGTATCCATGTTTTCCACAAAATTGGCATGAATTACTTCATCAAGCAATTGGATGAAATCTAGAAAACATATTTCATAAGAATTTCTGTAATTTACTAGTTTATGTCAGTTTCTCTATGGTCTAAGTTGTATTGTAGTATCAATACAGCAGTCTGATGTGACAGCCAAAAAAACGAAAATGTGAATTGTTGGCTACATTAAAATGTATCATTTTCCCCCAGGTCAAAACACAACTGAATTACTCTGTTCAATTCTGAATTCTCTGTTTGAGGAAAAATGGTGATAAGTTCGATATTTCGAAGGGAGCAACCAGGTTGATGAAGGGCAGTGAGCTCATGCCATATGATAAGGATCTGTTAAAGAAACTAGAGATATTTAACTGGAGAAAAGAACATTTTAGATAGGGGGTGGAGATATCTGTGAACGTAGCATTTGATGTTAGTATTTGAAAAAGGAGAGTGATTTATTCTACTTTCACTCATGTAACAAAATTAGGAATAACAACAATAACTGACATTTATATATAACTTATCAATTTACATTTATTCTGTCATTTTTCAACACAATGATTTATTTCACCAATGAAGAAAATGAATATAACTGTTAAGGCTTAAAAGTGGGAATTGAAGGTAAGTTTTTTTTTGACTCTAAGTATAATCCTTTTTCCAGTATCTATTGCGCCAGATTTGCTCATGGTGGGTAGAAGTTGTAGAGAATTAAATTTGTTCTTTAAAAAAGGGACTAATGACTAGAGTTATCTAAAACTAGAACAGGCTGTCTTTTTTTCATATTGTATTTTGTTATATTGTGGTAACAAATAAATGCTAATTGTATTTAGTTATATTGAATATTACCTTTACTTGTAGTCTTCCAATTTCTTTGGTATGACTACTTATAAAGTCTACTTCAAGTTTCTGTAGTATCTATACTGTACTCTAATTCTCCAGACTGATTCTATCATGTCACAGAAATCTCTTCATCCTGGATTTGCACACACATTAATCAAGGAATCCATAAACATTAATAACCTAGTATACTCCTGGCACTCTGCTAAATGAGAGGGATGCAAAAAGAAGCAAAAGTCCTTGCTTTCAAGGAGCTTACAAACTTATGGGAGAGACAATATTCAGGCAAATATATTGAAAGCAAGTAAGTTTTTATTTTTAATAGGATAAACAGGAAACAATTAAAAGAAGTAATGCATTGGGATTAAGAGGGTTTAAGAAAGACTTTTGTAGAAGGTGTGATTTTATTTAAAAATTAAAGGAAGCTAAGAGGGTCGGTAGTTGGAGCAAAGGGAAAATATTCCAAGAATAAGGAACAATTAGATAAAATGGCAGGTGAAACAGTCAAGAGGCCAGAGTCACTCCATTTTACACATCAGTGTTATGGAATCAAAGGATATGTATTGAGGAATAAGATATAAAAAGATACAAAAAGTAGGAGAGAGGTACATTATGAAAATCTCTGAGTGTCACAAGAACATTTTTATATGGTGATGGAGGTGATAAAAAGCCACTGAACTATATTGAATAAGGAGGTGATATCATTGGACCTGTGCTTTAAGAACAATTTTCTTGTTGTTTTTCCTTAATTCTCAAAGAGGACCATAAAGTCAGAGAGGTGATGTCAGGAATTTAAGTGAATTGGATTTAAGTGAGGGTCATATAAGGTCGACTGCCACACTTTTCTCTCCAGAGCTATCTGCATCCAGTGGCAAGATATAGATCAAGATGAATAAAGATGGCTCTGGATAAAATGGGAGATCTTGGCCTTTTTAAGCTAAGGACCTCACCAGGTCTCAGTTTTACTAAGGCCACATCCATTCATTGATTAAAGATAGATAGCAATTGAGACAAAGAATCTCCTCTTTCTATTTATTATTATAGGAAGTGTTAAGTGTCTGAGGTCAGGTTTGGACTCAAGTTCTTCTGACTCCAGGGCCAGTGCTCTAGTCACTATGCCATCTAGCTGCCCCCCAAAATCTCCTCTTTCATCTAGCTTATCCTCCAAGATAAAATAATCTAAGTAAGTAAGTAAATAAAGCTGGGAGAGGATGATTGCTATTTACATTCATCCTAAATCAATCAGGACCCAAATAATGACTTAATGGAGCTTGACCTGGGACCTATTGGTGACCAATATATGGCAATCAGAATAGTTTTGGTTTAAGTCTGAAACTTTTTAAACATCTTAGCTTAAAAAAGCCTAAGTTTTCCCATTGAATTTAAATCATCTCCAGGTTTACTGATCTACATCTTGCCACTGGACTCAGATGGCTCTGGAGGGGGAAAGTGAGGCAGGATCCTCTCTCCGTACTATCCATTCCTTCCTTCCTCCCTTCCTGCCTTACTTCCCTCCTGCCTTCCTCCTCTTATTCATATAAGGTAACATATCCTTACCTACAGATGCTTTTAAAAGCATTTTTTTTTCCTTTTCTCTTTCATCTCTAAACCTTCCCAAGATATTTAGCATTTACTGGCTAGATTTCTTTCTAAAGGAACAAAACCCATATGATTCTCACTGGTAATCAATAGGTCCTAGATCAAGCCCCATTTGGTTATTGTTTGGGTCCTGATTGACTTAGATTGAATATAAATAACAATCCTGAGGGCCTTCCCCTCCCAGGTTTATTTATTTACTTAAAAGAAAACTTTAGTGATTAAATGGAGAGTATATTGCAGTTAGGAGAGAACTGAAGTAGACAAACCCATCATTAGGCTAGGGCCTACTCTTGGCTGATGGCAATATCATCAGAGACAAGTGTATTCATTCAAAAGATACTGCAATGGTGAAATTCATAGCCTTTAGCAACAGATTAGTTACAATAGCAGAAAGATAGTGAGGAATTTTGGATGGGTCTAGAATAAGAGCCTGGGGGACTGGAATGATAGTATTGGCTTCTATAGTAATAATGGAGGTAGTAGTGGTGGAGGATGTGGGAGGAAATGTGAGTTCTGTTTTAGACATTTTAAATTTAAAATATCTGCAAGATGTCATCTCATTGGAGATGTAAGAATAGAAATCAGCAGAAAGAATGGAACAGGAAAGGTAGATTTTAATCATAACATAGAGACAATAATTTCATAGTATCTGATAAGATCACCTAATGAAGTAGTATAGAGGGAGAATAGAAGATGGTCCAGGATGGAATGATGAGGAACAATTATAGAGCATGAGCTGAAGAAAAACTTCAAAAAAAATAGAGAAGGAGTGGTCAGATAGGTAGAAGCAAAAATAGAATAAAACAGTACCCTTGAAATGTAGAGAGAGTGGAATATCAATAGAAGAAAAATGATCAACAGTGTCAAAAGGTGTAGAGAGGTCAAGGAGAATGAGGATTGATTAGTGGTCACTGGATTTGATCACTAAAAGATTATTAGTAACTTGGGAGAAAGAAGTTTTGATGCAATGATAAGATTGAAAACCACAATATATGGCAATAAGAAAAATGAGGAGAGGAGAGAAAGGAATTACCTCTTGTTCTATATGCTTCAAGAAATTTAGCTACAAAGGACAGAAGAGACACAGGATGATAGCAGAAGTGAAAGTATCAACTGTGGATTTTTTGGGATAGAGGAGATATGAACATATTTATAAGCAAGAAGAAATGAATCAGTAGAAAAGAAGAAAATGAAAATAAATGAAAGATTAGGGATGATAAAGAGGACAGTATGCTG